>NC_134356.1:135305337-135605337 GCF_048569485.1 Anomaloglossus baeobatrachus
AGGTTAATAAAGGGGTGAAATTGGGTGTTTTTTATTTTTAAAAAAGTATTTGTATGATGTACATGTTTATTTCTTTTGATATTTTTTAATGTTTTCCTGTTATGTGCGTCATTGCAGCCCGCCGTTTTTTTATTTTTGGGGCGTTTCTTATGTCCTTTTTTTTTCTTGTCTTGTATTTATGCTGCGATTTGTAAACCAGCAGCAGATATGTTATTTTGTGCCTTATGTCCTGATGAAGGGAGCAGAGCTCCTGAAACGCGTAGACTCAAGCTACAATTAAGGAACATTGAATATCTTCTCGTCCTTGTGCCTGGTGAATAGCGCGGCATAAAACCCCTTCTCCATTATTACTCAATGATTATTTCTTGCCACTTACAGATTAGTAATGAAGGGGTGTCATAGACACCTCTCATTACTAATCTAGGGCTTAGTGGCAGCTGTGAGCTGTCATTAACTCCTTACATTACCCCAATTGCCACCGCACCAGGGCAAATGGATTGAACCTGGTAAAGTGCCGGGATTGTTGCATTTGATGGATGCAACAATTCTGGGCGGCTGCAGGCTGCTATTTTTAGGGTGGGGGAAGCCCTATATCTATGGGCCTCCCTAGCCTGAGAATACTAGCCCCCAGATCTTGGCTCTTAGATGGCTGGATATCAATATTGGGGGTACTACACACTGTTTTTTAAACTATTTATTGATACACAGCCAAGACAGGCACACGGCTGGGGGGCTGCAGGCTGTAGCCATATGCTTATCTGTGCTGGGTATCATAATATGGGAGGAATGTACGACAATTTTTAAATTATTATTAGTTTTTTTACACCACTATAGAGACGCAGACAGCGTGTGTGATTCAAAGCAATGTCAAACAGGGTAGAGGCATGGTCTGACTGCAACCAATCAGAGATGCCGGGACTACCATTGGCTAGGGGAAGCAGTGAAAATGTATGAGCAGCCGGGAAGTAGTGTTGTAACTGCGCAGGAGACTCGGTAATACAGTTGAGCGCGGTTCGCGGTTCGAGGTTCTCCAGTTCTAGGCTCGAGTGATTTTGGGGGCTGTTCTAGATCGAACTAGAACTCGAGCTTTTTGCAAAAGCTCGATAGTTCTAGAAACGTTCGAGAACGGTTCTAGCAGCAAAAAAAACAGCTAATTCCTAGCTGGCTTTCCGCTGTAATAGTGTAAGTCACTCTGTGACTCACACTATTATGAAATTTCAGTGTATAGTGTGCGGGAACAGCGCCTTCAGATAACTGCTGTTTGTATAATGGCGATCGCCATTTTTTTTTTTCCTTGTCTTCCTTCCCTAAGCGTGCGCGTGTAGTGGGGAGGGCCATAATGTCAGCCAATCCCAGACACACACAGCTAAGTGGACTTTTAGCCAGAGAAGCAACGGCATGTGTGATAGGATGTCCATGTCACATGTCCCTGCATTATAAAAACGGACATTTTCCTCCAGCACGCCATTATCTGCCTTCTGCGTCCTTGGTGTCAGACATCACTAGCGCAGCTCCGTCCTTTGTCCTATCGCCGATACTGCTGTATGCGCTCCATACACAGCGCTGGACAGCTTAGGGATAGCACTTTCTATCAGTCCTTTTAAGGGCTCATACCGGCAGGGTCAGAGCCATAGGTGACAGGTCCTGAAAACAGAGACAGCGTCTGTGTAGCTAAGGTCAGGGATTTCCTCGCTGCATTTCCCCATTAGGAGGGAATAGAAAGGCAGGCTTCCTTTCCTCTACCCAGAGCCCCACAACCCTGGCACTGTACCCTCCTGTCCTCTGCACACTCCAACTCATTATAACTAAGCCATTATACTAGCAAACACTGAGTGAACTTAGTGTCATCCTAAACGTGGCTGTTGGACTTCTGTATAGTCCCAGTAGTGCACAGATATTTACAGCACCTCTGCCTGCATTGCACACTCAAACTGATATTTACTAAGCCATTATACTAGCAAACACTGAGTGAACTTAGTGTCATCCTAAACGTGGCTGTTGGAATTCTGTATAGTCCCAGTAGTGAACAGATATTTGCAGCACGTCTGCCTGCATTGCACACTCCAACTGATAGTTACTAAGCCATTATACTAGCAAACACTGAGTGAACTTAGTGTCATCCTAAACAAGGCTGTTGGACTTCTGTATAGTCCCAGTAGTGCACAGATATTTACAGCACCTCTGCCTGCATTGCACACTCAAACTGATATTTACTAAGCCATTATACTAGCAAACACTGAGTGAACTTAGTGTCATCCTAGACGTGGCTGTTGGACTTCTGTATAGTCCCAGTAGTGCACAGATATTTGCAGCACCTCTGCCTGCATTTCACACTCCAACTCATAGTTACTAATCCATTATACTAGCAATTTATGCTGCCAGTTTAAGGGCCGTAGTTGCATTGTCAGGGATATTTATTGTTTATTATTCTGCTGTTAATAAAGCTAGACCACCGCTGCAATCTACACCACCTCTCAATTTTTACTACCACATTTTCAGTGCACAATCTTGTCGCAATCAACATGAGTGGCAAAATGACAGATGCTGGTGGAAAGGGGAAGAGGCGTGGTGGAAAAGGAAAAAAAGGGTTTGTCCGTGGGGAAGGTGGCAAAGCTCCATTATCATCTGCTGAAGAGAGACCATCTACCAGCAAAAGTAAGATGTCTACTACTTACCGTGGACAATCCGATGTGCTCCCTTTTTTACGGACACGAACAACAGGAACAAAGGTAGATGATGGCCAAAAAAGGAAAATGCTTGAATGGATCTCAAGTGGTCCAACAAGTGCCCTCTCAGCCACTTCAAGTACCGCATCCAAAAAACACCAGTCCTCTGAGTTGTCATCCCAATCAAACTTGCTTTCTCCCAGCTCTGAAGTCTCCATCAGCCCTGCACAGTATGGTGGAACTGAGATGGCTGAGTCTGCAGAGCTGTTCAGTCACACTATAGCCTGGGAATCAGAGGTCTGCTCCCAAGCTACAGTGAGTACAGAACAGGAAATGGTCTGCAGTGATGCCCAGAACCTTTGTGACTCTGATTCAGGCCGTGAGGACCAAGTTTCTGAGCATAATGTTGACCCTTTGTCACAAACTGTAACACCTGTGGTTATAGACAATGAGGAACATACTGATGAAGATGAGACGCAGATACCCGATTGGGATGACAACTTAAATATTCGGTCAGGGCAAGAAGAGGCTCGGTCTGAGGGGGAGGGGAGTGCAAACACAACAATTGATGATGAAGTTCTAGATCCCACCTACTGTCAACCCACAGTCAGGCACTCGAGGAGGTCAACAGAGGTGGTGGAGGAGGATGCAACTGATGACGAAGTTACCTTGCGCCTTCCTGGACAGAGTCGGTGTACTGGTAGCACGTCTACAACTGCATCCTCAGCCACCACTCTGCCTCTGAGCACTAGTCGGGGTGGATCAACAGGTCGCATGCCCTCTAAGCCTTGCCTAGCCTGGTCCTTTTTTGACATAGCAAAAGATCGCCCAAATTATGTGATCTGTAAAATTTGTCATGGTTCTCTTAGTAGAGGTCAAACCCTCAGCAGTTTGACAACTTCTTCCATGAATCGTCACATGAATAAATATCATATGTCCCGGTGGGAAGCTCACCGTGCTGCAATGCGGCCTAGCGGAGCGAACCATCCACCGCCTGCCCCTTCCAGTGCATCCGCGCGCTCTTCATCTTCTAGGACTGTGGGGACAGCTGTCACACCTGGTTTTCCACGCACAACTTCCACCACTGTAACCGCAACAGGCAGTTTGCTTGGTAGGTCGTCAGTTGGTTTGGAAGGGGAAACAAGTGAGTGTGTACAGCTCTCTCAGACATCGATAGCACCAACGTTGGATGAAGGCAACATCATGTCTCCGCCTACACTTTCCTCACAAACCTGCATTTTTCCAGGGACACCCTACTCAACACCGTCTACACACAGCAGCCAGATCTCTGTCCCTCAGATGTGGTCAAATAAAAGGCCACTTCCTGTGACCCATGACAAAGCTAAGAGGTTGACTCTATCCCTCTGTAAGCTGTTGGCTACGGAAATGCTGCCTTTCCGCCTAGTGGACACACAGGATTTTAGAGACCTTATGTCTGTCGCTGTGCCCCAGTACCAGATGCCTAGTCGCCACTACTTCTCTAAGAAAGGTGTGCCCGCGCTACACCAGCATGTCGCACACAACATCACCGCTTCCTTGAGAATCTCTCTGTGTCAACGGGTGCATTTCACCACCGATACTTGGACCAGTAAGCATGGACAGGGACGTTACACGTCGCTGACTGGGCACTGGGTAACTATGGTGATAGATGGTGAAGGGTCTGCTGCACAAGTCTTGCCGTCCCCACGACTTGTGTGTCAATCCTCTGTCTGTCCAAGTTCCGCCACTGCTTCTGCATCCTCCACCTCATCTGGGTCCTCCACCTCTGCCCCAAGCCTGCCTGGTCAGGCCACCAGCGTTCTCACTGCGCAGAAGGAATCACGCACCCCTCATTACTATGCTGGCAGCAGAGCGCAACGGCATCAGGCGGTCTTTAGCTTGACATGTCTTGGGAATAAGAGTCACACAGCTGAGGAGTTGTGGTCAGCTCTGCGGTCCGAGTTTAATAAATGGTTGTCTCCACTCAACCTGCAGCCTGGTAAGGCCGTGTGCGACAATGCTGCAAACCTGGGTGCGGCACTTCGCCTGGGCAAGGGGACACACGTACTTTGTATGGCTCACATGTTGAACCTTGTCGTCTAGCAATTTTTAACACACTATCCCGGCCTAGATGGCCTTCTGAACAGGGCACGAAAACTGTCTGCTCACTTCCGCCGTTCAAGCGCCGAAGCTGAGCGACTTGCATCGCTCCAGAAGTCTTTCGGCCTGCCGGTTTATCGCCTGAAATGCGATGTGGCGACACGCTGGAATTCAACTCTCCACATGTTACAGCGACTGTGGCAGCACCGCCGAGCCCTGGTGCAATACGTCATGACGTATAGCCTGGGCCAACGAGATGCAGAGGTGGGGCAGATCACCCTGATGGAGTGGTCTCAGATAAAGGACCTATGCACCCTTCTGCACAGTTTCGACATGGCGACAAATATGTTTAGCGCTGACAATGCCATTATCAGCATGACAATTCCAGTCATTTACATGCTGGAGCACACGCTAAACACTATTCGGAGTCAGGGGGTGGGACAACAGGAAGGGGATGAACTACAGGAGGATTCATATGCACAAGACACAACAACATCACCAAGGTCCAGATGTTCATCATCACCAACGCGGCAGGCATGGGACCATGGGGGACAGGGATCAACAAGGGCGCATGGTAGCAGGCGAGATGTTGAGGAAGGTGCAGGAGAACATGAAGAAATGGAGGACGAACTGTCCATGGACATGGAAGACTCAGCAGATGAGGGAGACCTTGGTCAAATTTCAGTTGAAAGAGGTTGGGAGGAGATGTCAGAGGAAGAAAGAACGGTTAGCACCTCTATGCCACAAACACAGCGTGGACTTGGTCCGCATGGCTGCGCAAGACACATGAGTGCCTTCTTGTTGCACTACCTCCAACATGACCCTCGTATTGTCAAAATTAGAAGTGATGATGACTACTGGATTGCCACACTATTAGATCCCCGGTACAAGTCCAAATTTTGTGACATAATTCCAGCCATAGAAAGGGACGCACGTATGCAGGAGTATCAGCAGAAGCTGTTACTCGATCTTAGCTCGGCTTTTCCACCAAACAACCGTGCAGGTGCAGGGAGTGATTCTCCCAGTTGTAACTTGACAAACATGGGACGGTCTCGTCATCTTCAACAGTCTACCCGTACCAGCAGCACCGTATCTGGTGCTGGTAACAGCAATTTTATGGAATCTTTTCATAATTTTTTTAGACCCTCCTTTGCAAGGCCACCAGAGACAACAAGTCTGACACATAGTCAACGGCTGGAGAGGATGATACAGGAGTATCTCCAAATGAACATCGATGCCATGACTTTGCAAATGGAGCCTTGCTCCTTTTGGGCTTCAAATCTAGAAAAATGGCCAGAGCTCTCCAGTTACGCCTTGGAGATTTTGTCGTGTCCAGCTGCCAGCGTTGTCTCTGAACGTGTCTTCAGTGCTGCTGGGTGTGTGCTGACAGATAAGTGCACGCGTCTGTCCAGTGACAATGTGGACAGACTGACGTTCATCAAAATGAACAAGTCATGGATCCAGAAGGAATTTACTACCCCTGTGTCATCCTGGGGAGAGTAAATTCTTGTGGATTTGGAATGTGCTTGATGCAAATCAAAACATCCTGTTTGCAACCAGGGCACAAGTGCTGCCACTGATAAGGTGTCTGTGTGGGGCCCAATTTTTGGAAAAAAGGGAGGCTCCGCTTGTAGTAACCCTTGCTTACATTGTTTTTAAAAGAAGCCAAGATGAACAGAGCTGGGATCAGGAAAGACTTTGCTACCTACCCCGGTGTCATCCTGGGGACGGTTAAGAATAGCGTATTTTTGAATGTGCTTGATGCAAATGTAGCTGTGAATTGTACAACTGGGGCACAACTGCTGCCACTGAAGGGGTGGGTGTGTGGGGCCCAATTTTTGGAAAAAAGGGAGACTCCGCTTGGAGTCACCTTGCGGTGTTTTACATGATTTTAGAAGGGCGTGCCATGCCTATATCTGTGTGTCCTCCACTTTTTCCTTGTCCTGCTCTTTTGTTTTCGCATGAGTATATGTCCTTGTCACTTTCCCATGTGTTTGTGTTGTGTTGTGAGTTGTTTGTCACCTTTTGGACACCTTTGAGGGTGTTTTCTAGGTGTTTTTATGTGTTTGTGAATGCCTGCCATTGTTTCCTATGCGGTTCGAGTTCGGTTCGTCGAACGTTCGACGAACCGAACACGAACGGGACCTCCGTTCGGCGAACCGACCTCGAGCCGAACCGGGACCGGTTCGCTCATCTCTACTCGGTAAGTATAACACTCCTGCTTTATTCCCTATTTTATTTATTTTTGCTTTAATTTTTTTAATTATCTGGGTGGCCAAATCTGGATAGCTACATGGAGTTCCCTAAGAACTCCATGATTGGGGTCGGTGCACGGATACTAGGTATTCGGTACGAATCCCATATTTTACATTCCGTGTTTGGCCATCACTAGCCATCAGACTTCCATTTTCGGACTCTTGAGACTTTATGTGTTCTTGATGTTACTACTACTCCTATTCCTCATGATTTCTAAAGTAGTCTTACAATTATATACAGTACATTTGTGGAAGAATTGTATAGCGCTGCAGGGACACCCAGGCTAAGATGAAAAGAAGGTTGCGTATCCTAGCATAAGTATGCACACTAGGTTCATCCCACCCTGGGTGGCCCAGCAAGCAGGAAGAGTCAACCTGTGGATGGCAAGACGGATAACAATACCTGAGTTATGTGACAGGGCTGGTTGTAGAGGCAAGGAGCCTCCTTGACAGCTGTTTCGCCGCGTTGCTTTATCAAAAGGAGGTTGCCTAAGTTAACCCTCACTGCTGTGGTGGTGTGTCCGAATGGAGAAAAATACTCTGACACTTTGTCTTTTAAACTAATGAATATATATTCATGGTATACTTTCTCCTCTTTCTATTTCTCCACCGGGCCACCACCCTGTTATAATCCTTTTACAACCACATTATGGTATGTGATGGCATTATAGATCTCTACTCCTGTCATATACATATTGGCTGGTTGTGAGGCAATTGGTTGCCCAAACTTCAACCACATCTGATACTCCCACACTAATGTTAGACTTGTCCTAAATTATGTGTTTTTTGTACTATATGACTCTACGTGATTTTATCTAATAAAATGCAATTTTTCATGTGTATATCATTGCGTCATCTCCTTTTTTCTCCAATTGTGCACTATCCAACACATAGCCAGAAAGTCTTTTTATTCCAAAAAAGTATGCAGGTTAAAAAATGAGGGGGAGGAGCCGGGTGCAGACCCTCTACAGATGACGGCCGTTTCGCACCTGAATAGGCTTCTACATGGACCTGTAGACGCATATTCAGGTGCGAAACGACCGTCATCCGTAGAGGGTCTGCACCTGGTTCGTCTCCCGCATGTTTAACCTGCACACTTTTTTTGGAATAAAAAGACTTTCTGGCTACGTGGTGGATAGTGCCGATCCTTTTGCTTTTCTGGATTGATCACTAAATACAAAGGCCTTTATTCTCTTTGCATTCTTTTCTAAAGAAAACATGATTTTAATACTGACTTGTATAATTGTGCCTTCTTAATCATTTATTTTGTACCTTTTGTTCTTTAGTTAGTTTCATCTGTTTGTTTGGTTTTTTTTTTAAATGACCAATATAGATATGGTTTTCTTAATGTATAGAGTTCAAGAATGCAATGTTCATTTAGTGTTGGTGTGGGGTAAAATAACACACCACTTCCTCATTCTTTGAGAAAATGTGTGACCGCCCCCTGATTTTTATTACATCCAATTCACAAATAGTGAGGAAAGGTCCACTGTTTTTGTGCATCAGTGCTCATTTCAGTGGAGGGATTTTTTTTTAATTTTTCTTTTTGTTTTAAAATCCCTATGAAGTACTGATTTCAAATTGAACTATACTTTCAATAGATTTTGCATAAATCAATATTACAGAATATAAGAAACTTTGTAATATATTGTATCTTATCAGAGAAATCTGCCTACTTTCCCGCTTATCAGGAAATCCCACCTCCTGAATTTACCATCTACTCTGGAAAAGCAACTCAAATCTATCTTAGGGTAAGTTTACACAGTGCGTTTTTCATGGCATTTTTGCGCGTTTTTCAGGTGCGCTTTTGCTCAGAAAACTGCATGAATTTGCTTCCCCAGCAAAAGTTTTCATTTTTGCTGTCTGCACACAGCGTTTTTTTTTAGCTGCGTTTTTGTGGCCACCACAAAAACGCAGTATGTCAATTATTTTTGTGTTTTTCACTGCCTTCCACCCATTGAGTTCAATGAGATGTTCAAAAACGCAATGAAAACCGCAAATTGCAAATATAGCTGCGTTTTAGTGCGTTTTTATGACTAAAAATGCAGCTATAAACGCAAGGGGTGGGTAGTAAAGTGACATGTACAGGAAGAGGATTCCTTCTGTCAGTAAACACAGAAGCGTGAATCCTCCCGGTACTGCCACCGCTGCTTTCATTTGCCACCCGGTGCCATGTCTGCTCCCGTGCAGGAGGTGGAAGCGTCTGCTAAATCAAAAGTGAACAATAGAAAAATCTCATACTCACCTGTCTGCAGACTCCCGGTGTCATGTCTGCTCGCAGCTCCTCTTCCCGGTACTGCCACCCCGCTCCAGCTGTGTGCCGGCTCCCAGGCACGTACGATAGCTGCAGGACCTGGTGGTGATCACCTGATGTGATCACCTGACGCATCAGCTGATCGTAAGTCTCGCGGTGATGCCGGATTTTACCGCCCGGCCGGCTATCAGCTGATGCCGTCAGGAGACTTCATCACTGATTACCGGCAGCTCCTGCAGCGGTCGGACGGGAGTCAGGACAGACGTGTGTAGTTGGTTTTTTGTTTTTTTTTATTTTGCACTGATGCATCAGCCCAGAGTGTACAGCGAGCACCGAGTGACTGATTCCCCGGCGCTTGCAGTCAGTTAATGACAGCTGCAGACAGGCCGGGGTGATCTCCGGAGTTCAGGTGAGAGAACCGGAGATTAGCCCGGGATGTCTGCAGCTGTCATGAACTGAACCGCAAGTGCTGGGGAATCAATCACTCGGCGCTCGCTTTGTATAAAAGCCATTTATACAATCAGCTGCTGTGTCATGTGATTCAGGCCCTTGAACCTGACACATCATCTGATTGCTTTGCCTTCCAGCAAACCGATCAGATGATATTGGATCCGGATTCGACGACGCGGGACCCTTGACCCAGGATTACTGCAGAGGGGTGTTCTTTATTTCAATAAAGATGGAGTCACTAATTGTGTTGTGTTTTATTTCTAATAAAAATATTTTTCTGTGTGTTGTGTTTTTTTTTTATCTTTACTAGAAATTCATGGTGGCCATATCTAATATTGGCGTGACACCATGAATTTCGGGCTTAGGGTCAGCTGATAATACACAGCTAGCCCTAACCCCATTATTAACCAGCGAGCCACCCGGCATCAGGGCAGCTGGAAGAGTTGGATACAGCGCCACAAGATGGCGCTTCTATAAAAGCGCCATTTTCTGGGGTGGCTGCGGACTGCAATTTGCAGCGGGGGTGCTCAGAAAGCTTGGGCACCCTGCATTGCGGATTCCAATCCCCAGCTGCCTAGTTGTACGTGGCTGGACACAAAAAGTGGGCGAAGCCCACGTCATTTTTTTTTAAAATTATTTCATGAAATTCATGAAATAATTAAAAAAAAAGGGCTTACCTATATTTTTCGTTCCCAGCCGGGTACAAACAGGCAGCTGGGGGTTGGGAGCAGCCCATACCTGCCTGCTGTACCCGGCTAGCATACAAAAATATGGCGAAGCCCACGTCTTTTTTTTGGGGGGCAAAGAAATCCTGCATACAGTCCTGGAAGGAGGATGCTGAGCCTTGTACTTCTGCAGCTGCTGTCTGCTCTCCTGCATACACTATTGGATGGAGGATGCTGAGCCTTGTAGTTCTGCAGCTGCTGTCTGCTCTCCTGCATCCACTAGTGGATGGAGTATGCTGAGCCTTGTAGGTCTGCTCCCCCTGACTCTCCCTCCAGCATACAGTCCTGGATGGAGCATGCTGAGCCTTGTAGTTCTGCAACTGTCTGCTCTCCTGCATAAACTAGTGGAGAATGAAGAACATATTGAAGAAGGAAATTACATCAGACCTTTTTTCTTTTTTTTTTTCAACAATCTTTAATGGCAATAGCAAAATTGCAGCAAAACGCAGCAACAAAAGCACCAAAACACGATAAAAACGCATGTGTTTTTGCCGCTTTTTTTGCCGCGGGTGCGTTTTTGTGCATTTTTTGCAGCAAAAACGCACAAAAACGCAGCGTCAAAAAAACGCAGTGTGTGAACTTAGCCTTACTGCAGTCTCAATGTGGCATAACATAGCCCATTGTACTCTGTAGGAAGGGGGAGAGAAATGAGAAGCAAAGAAGGGAAACAAAGCAGAGGGAAACATAGAATGATCACACTGAACTTTCCAACAAGTCTTTTATCTCACATTAGGGATTTATTGACAATCAGTCAATTCAGAACAGCTTAGTATTATCGTTCATACTGATACTGTTTGTCTATGTATGCTAAAAAATAAATGAACAACAGGAAGCCTTCTCTGTGTGCTTTGCCATGTATAAAAAACATCAAAGTGTTTACTGTTGTTTCAGCAGCTCATAATGAATTAAAATTAAGAGAATGATCATGCAGTGAGAAAAACTGCTTAAATGTCAGATACAAGTCATATAATGATCTGAAGTAGTGCTATTTCGTATATACTCACAAAGTGCAGCTTACATGAAAGTATGGTTGCCCTTTAAGTATTCTATTCTTTCAAGTTTGTTGTATTTGAATTTCTGTTGGGTTGCCCTTTTCTTATATTAAAGAGAATATCTCAGCAGGTTTTTGCTATGTAATCTGAAGACAGCAGGAGATAGGGCTGAGACACCGAATTTTGTTATGTGTCACTTATTAAGCGGATTCTGTTGTTCTGTTGTTCACTTAAGGTACCTTCACACTTTAGCGATGCAGCAGCGATCCGACCAGCGATCTGACCTGGTCAGGATCGCTGCTGCATCGCTACATGGTCGCTGGTGAGCTGTCAAACAGGCAGATCTCACCAGCGACCAGTGACCAGCCCCCAGCCAGCAGCGACGTGCAAGCGACGCTGCGCTTGCACGGAGCCGGCGTCTGGAAGCTGTGGACACTGGTAACTAAGGTAAACATCGGGTATGGTTACTCGATGTTTACCTTAGTTACCAGCGCACACCGCTTAGCTTAGCTGTGCAGGGAGCAGGAGCCGGCACTGGCAGCGTGAGAGCTGCGGAGGCTGGTAACGAAGGTAAATATCGGGTAACCACCTTGGTTACCCGATGTTTACCTTAGTTACAGCTTACCGCAGGCTGTCAGACGCCGGCTCCTGCTCTCTTCACATTCAGGATTGTTGCTCTCTCGCTGTCACACACAGCGATGTGTGCTTATCAGCGGGAGAGCAACAATAAAAAAACAAACCAGGGCTGTGTGTAACGAGCAGCGATCTCACAGCAGGGGCCAGATCGCTGCTCAGTGTCACACACAGCGAGATCGCTAATGAGGTCACAAAAAACGTGACTCAGCAGCGATCTCAGTAGCGATCTCGCTGTGTGTGAAGCACCCCTTAGAATGAAGGTTTGATCATAAAGAGATTATCATTACCTGGACTACAGTTCATGTGACTGCTAGACCGACCACGTCTTCTCCTCTGATAAGCAGCTCAGTGTAAATAGACAATATACAGACAGTTGTGGCGTTGGTGAGGTTAGCTTTCTGAGCTTTGCTACATGCTATATTTAAGAACTCTGATTGTGTCACACCTGCTTCACCCAGTAAACTAAGTGAAACATCATTGGAATCAGGGTTTCTTTTGCTACATTATGCTGCTCTCAGATGAGGTAGCAAAAACCTGCTGACAGATTTCCTTTTAAATGTTGCCTATTATTGAGTATTTCATATTTCAGACATGTGATGGTTGCATGAAAGTAAGTGGAAGCATGTAGATTGGCAACACAGAGAGAAAGAGCGGTGAGGAATAGATAAAGTGAGATGGATTTCTTTTCTAATTTTTGCACAGACTGGGTGGCATGTAAAAAAAAAAAAAATCTGGTGTGGATAATGCCTTTAAATATTTGTGAAACAATGTAAATCATTTACAAATAGAGAAAATCAGTGTATGTACTACCCTGAACCTCAATTAATAGTGTAGATACACAATTTAGGATTATACATTAACTCTAACAGACTAAATATATTTAAGTGCTCTGAGTAAAGTACCAAAAATCTTTTTAAGACCAAGGCATGAACGTCATACAGAAGAAATAAATTGACTAGTGGGGCGAAAACCTTTGATTTAAAGACAATGAGAAACTATAACATAAAACATCTGTTAGCTGTAAAACAGTCAACCAGTAAATGGGAAAATATATTGAAAAGTTCCAATGTTTAAAAAAAATGAAGCTCATAAAGTTGTTTTGGGAAGAATGGCTGTTAATCATTAGAGAACATTTTCACAAATACCCTTTATCTGTATTATAGTTAAAAGGGCTGCCACACTTATTCTACTAAAAAAATCAAACACTTTAATATAGTTCAGTTGTCTACAGCACTAAGTATAAAAATGTGTTCTTTCTGTAGTACTTAATAAGTGGCAGTGACCAATAGAGAATATATTTAAGTTAATTAGTATTAGGTGTTTTGCACATTTTTCAAGAAAGGGCATGGTCCGATTTGGTCAATGTCATTTTGCTAGATGGCACCCTTAAAAATAACAGCTAACAGCTATGCAGCTGAGAAACACAATTTTAATGTGAAGCAGAAATCTAGCAACAGAGGTGCCCGGCATTCACATCCCTCACCATTAAAATGTATGGCCAATTTTTCAACTCTACCCACTAGGTACACTTTGCTTTGTCCATTCAGTGACAAAGAGGGTAGAGCTGGGGGAGAACGTGGGAATAGTGACTGCTGCTTGTCAAATTCATGACTAGAGGTGGCGTTCATTACGCCTCAAATCTTACTCCACTAGAGGCTAGAGTAAGATTTGTGGCAAGTCACACATAGAGGTGCACACCACTCATCCAATGCTCATGATTCATGAGGAATCTGTGTTAGATTTTTGAAGTGGCATGCATCAGTATAAGAGATGATCTAATTGATTTGATGCAAATTAAATTTGAGTTGAAATGTATAAAATTCTGGCAAAATTCAAACAGTTTATGATTCAATGCATGCAAAAGGCAGGACAAGACATTTTACATATTGTAGAAGCATGCATCAGCTGCGGAAGGCTGACATGTCTTCAGGTGAGACCACATGGTATTCTCCTAAATGCTTTACATCTGTCATGTCATGATTTACCTTTGACTCTGCTCCTTGCAGAGCCATTGGGTTTTGTCTATTGCTTGGTTGTTTGTATTTCCTGGGTCCTTGCCGATGAGGGATGCTTGTTTGGTGCCTCGTTCCGGTAATTGCCTTGGTTTATCTCTGGGCTCTTTCTACCTGAACTTCGCCAGCGATAGTTCCTGCTCTGCAGTGTGCACTTCTGGTACCCGTGAGTTTGTTCTAATCCTCGTCCCACTACCCTGACTCCTCTCCTTGTCCACCACTCCGTCTGTCTTGTCTGTGTTCCTTGACTCCCTGACCCTCCGCTTTTCTTGTTCACCCAGTCCCGCTTCCCCCTTTTGTACTGATGTTTCCTTTTGGTTTCTGACCCCGGCTTGTTCTCTGACTATGGTTCTGCTCTCCATCTGTATCTCATGTTTACCTCCTGGCTACAAACCTTAGGCTTCCACGTCACTTTGGCTCCTCTTCCTCCTTTGCACTGACATGACATCCCTGCTCAGACTGGCGTGCACGACCATTCTGCTACCTCCCCTTTTAGATACTGGTGACATCTAGTGGGCAGACGCTGCATTACACCTAGGAGCTCTACATCTTTCCTGTGTACCTGCACTCCCTCATGGTAGCATTACATGTCATATCACATGGTAAAGCACACCAATCAGTAAACACTATTCTCATGTGCCTGAACAGCTTGCTGAGCTTTCTCATGCAACTCTCCCAGTTCTGTTGCACATGCATGTTGCTAGTTAGTCTCCACCTGGCTATGAGGAGGCGTGGCAAGACTCTGCAGGAATATGTATTCCCGTGTCCTGTAGAGCGTTTATTCCCAGACCAATCCCCCTGTCATGAACAAGCTGGGGGGGTCACTCAGACAACCCACTGCTCATTTGTCAACCTGTCAATCTGGGAAGAAACTGCACCTCGCGGCCCCACCCTGACGTCTCTAAGATGTTGGAGCCTCACGATACAACCTCGTCACTCCTCACAATATGCTTCACAATATTCCTCACACCTCTCCCCTTTAGAGGGTGCTAGGGGCAGCGCATTCCTGTTGTTCCCTGACCTCCCATCCACAATCTCACCTCGATCCCACAAGACCCTCTCCCTTTTGGATTCAGAAACGATCGCCTCCGTGGGATCCCTCAGCGCCTCAAGACTGGCACCTATTGGTAAGGCAGTCAAAATCCCCTCGCAAGAGGTAGTCAGAAGCAGCATTAATGCTCCACCTACATGTGGACCCTTTAAGCTCTGTTCTGGGCCAGCACCTGGGTTCGTTATTCCTTTGGAGGATGAGGGCCCAGAAGGCAGTGCGTTGACTGCATTCTCGGTACTCCGCTTGTGGGTGACAGATGCAATGTAGACCATCCACCCAGAGACTAACAACATCTTCCCATCTGCCTGCCTGACTGAGGGCACACTTTCCTGTCATTATAACGGGCTGGGGATACCCCTTTCCCACAACCCTGACAAGCTGTGGGCAACACCTGTCCCTCAACTTTGCAGGTTGTGGGAAATACAGTTAGGTCCAGAAATATTTGGACAGTGACACAAGTTTTGTTATTTTAGCTGTTTACAAAAACATGTTCAGAAATACAATTATATATATAATATGGGCTGAAAGTGCACACTCCCAGCTGCAATATGAGAGTTTTCACATCCAAATCGGAGAAAGGGTTTAGGAATCATAGCTCTGTAATGCATAGCCTCCTCTTTTTCAAGGGACCAAAAGTAATTGGACAAGGGACTCTAAGGGCTGCAATTAACTCTGAAGGCATCTCCCTCGTTAACCTGTAATCAATGAAGTAGTTAAAAGGTCTGGGGTTTATTACAGGTGTGTGGTTTTGCATTTGGAAGTTGTTGCTGTGACCAGACAACATGCGGTCTAAGGAACTGTCAATTGAGGTGAAGCAGAACATCCTGAGGCTGAACAAAAAAAAAAAAATCCATCAGAGAGATAGCAGACATGCTTGGAGTAGCAAAATCAACAGTCGGGTACATTCTGAGAAAAAAGGAATTGACTGGTGAGCTTGGGAACTCAAAAAGGCCTGGGCGTCCACGGATGACAACAGTGGTGGATGATCGCCGCATACTTTCTTTGGTGAAGAAGAACCCGTTCACAACATCAACTGAAGTCCAGAACACTCTCAGTGAAGTAGGTGTATCTGTCTCTAAGTCAACAGTAAAGAGAAGACTCCATGAAAGTAAATACAAAGGGTTCACATCTAGATGCAAACCATTCATCAATTCCAAAAATAGACAGGCCAGAGTTAAATTTGCTGAAAAACACCTCATGAAGCCAGCTCAGTTCTAGAAAAGTATTCTATGGACAGATGAGACAAAGATCAACCTGTACCAGAATGATGGGAAGAAAAAAGTTTGGAGAAGAAAGGGAACGGCACATGATCCAAGGCACACCACATCCTCTGTAAAACATGGTGGAGGCAACGTGATGGCATGGGCATGCATGGCTTTCAATGGCACTGGGTCACTTGTGTTTATTGATGACATAACAGCAGACAAGAGTAGCCGGATGAATTCTGAAGTGTACCGGGATATACTTTCAGCCCAGATTCAGCCAAATGCCGCAAAGTTGATCGGACGACGCTTCATAGTACAGATGGACAATGACCCCAAGCATACAGCCAAAGCTACCCAGGAGTTCATGAGTGCAAAAAAGTGGAACATTCTGCAATGGCCAAGTCAATCACCAGATCTTAACCCAATTGAGCATGCATTTCACTTGCTCAAATCCAGACTTAAGACGGAAAGACCCACAAACAAGCAAGACCTGAAGGCTGCGGCTGTAAAGGCCTGGCAAAGCATTAAGAAGGAGGAAACCCAGCGTTTGGTGATGTCCATGGGTTCCAGACTTAAGGCAGTGATTGCCTCCAAAGGATTCGCAACAAAATATTGAAAATAAAAATATTTTGTTTGGGTTTGGTTTAATTGTCCAATTACTTTTGACCTCCTAAAATGTGGAGTGTTTGTAAAGAAATGTGTACAATTCCTACAATTTCTATCAGATATTTTGTTCAAACCTTCAAATTAAATGTTACAATCTGCACTTGAATTCTGTTGTAGAGATTTCATTTCAAATCCAATGTGGTGGCATGCAGAGCCCAACTCGCGAAAATTGTGTCACTGTCCAAATATTTCTGGACCTAACTGTACCTTGTTGCTGTTCTGAAAGTTGATGGATACCGCTGTCCAGGGGCTGCCTGGCAAATTTTGGCCTGGGGGCAAGCATACAGGAGTGGCCATGATTATTGGCCCATCCTTAAAGGGAACTTGTCATCAGATTTTACACATATAAAATACAGCCACCACCTTTAAGGCTTCCTTTACAGTACTCTAGAAAGCTGTACATTTTTCCCAAGCTCCTCTGCATAGTACAAAAAAAGAGCTTTTAATATACCCAGTCTGATCTGTTTGACATCTATGGTCTTGATCTGGAGCCTCTTCTCTTCCTACAATCACCATCGCCATTTGAGCAGATCAAAGTATTGTAGTGTGCATGTGCCGGCTTTACTTTTGGGTAATCCTCGCTCTTTGGCATTACCCAGCCCTCAGCAGAGCAGCGAGAAGTACGCCTGCACAGGAGCGCGATTAGGAATCACAGTGTGGATGACGAACGACGCATGAGCAGCAAAAAAAAAAAATCACTATTGTAAGAAGAGAAAAGACCCCCGATCATGACCAGAGATGCCCATTGGACTGGAACTCCAGTTGTGGGTATGGAAAAACAAGCTCTTTTTGTGCTATGCAGAGGGACTTGGGGACATACAGTACATACCAAAAGTTTGAACACACCTTCTCATTCAAAGAGTTTTCTTTATTTTCAGGACTCTGAAAATTGTAGATTCACATTGAAGGCATCAAAACTATTAATTAAAACATGTGGAATGAAATACTTAAAAAAGTGTGAAACAACTGAAAATATGTCTTATATTCTAGATTCTGCAAAGTAGCCACCTTTTGCTTTGATTACCGCATTGCACACTCTTGGCATTCTCTTAATGAGCTTCAAGAGGTAGTCACCGGAAATGGTTTTCCAACAGTCTTGAAGGAGTTCCCAGAGATGCTTAGCACTTGTTGGCCCTTTTGCCTTCACTCTGCGGTCCAGCTCACCCCAAACCATCTGGATTGGGTTCAGGTCTGGTGACTGTGGAGACCGGGTCATCTGGCGTAGCACCCCATCACTCTCCTTCTTAGTCAAATAGCCCTTACACAGCCTGGAGGTGTGTTTGGGGTCATTGTCCTGTTGAAAAATAAATGATGGTCCAACTAAACGCAAACTGGATGGAATAGCATGCCACTGCAAGATGCTGTGGTAGGCATGCTGGTTCTGTATTTCTTCAATTTTGAATAAATCCCCAACAGTGTCACCAGCAAAGCACCGCCAAACCATCACACCTCCTCCTCCATGCTTCACGCTGGAAACCAGCCATGTAGAGTCCATCAGTTCACCTTTTCTACAAAGACACGGTGGTTGGATCCAAAGATCTCAAATTTAGACTCATCAAACCAAAAACAGATTTCCACTGGTCTAATGTCCATTCCTTGTGTTCTTTAGTCCAAACAAATCTCTTCTGCTTGTTGCCTGTCCTTAGCAGTGGTTTTCTCGCAGCTATTTTACCATGAAGGCCTGCTGCACAAAGTCTCCTCTTAACAGTTGTTCTAGAGATGAGAAGGTTGTTTCCAAACTTTTGGTCTGTACTGTACAGTACATACAGCAGTGGTTTCCTAGCATCTATTTTACCATGAAGGCCTGCTGCACAAAGTCTCTTCTTAATCTCTTTAAGGAGGGTCTATTTTTACATCAGTGTATGTTCAGCAGTATTCTGCTTGTTTTTTTGTCTTCCAGCACTTTTGTGCGCTGTTTTTCTCTTGAACATTCACCTTCTCCTTCCAGAGATAGATTTATTTTATATTCAATTATCTCCTGTGGGATTTGATACTACTTGTCAATATATTTGTATCTGTATTCATCATATTTCTGACAACCTCGGTCCTCTGTCAGTGTCCTCTTCTTTTTAAATTCCTGTTTTTAATAATATTGTGATAAAGATTTCTATTTTATTGTATAAATTCTTGGCTCCTTAACCCCTTCAGCCCCGGGGCACTTTCCGTTTTTGCGTTTTTGTTTTTTGCTCCCCTTCTTCCGAGAGCCGTAACTTTTTTATTTTTCTGTCAATCTTGCCATATGAGGGCTTGTTTTTTGCGGGACAAGTTGTACTTTTAAATGAAACCATAAGTTTTACCATATGGTGTACTGGAAAGCAGCAAAAAAATTCCAAGTGTGGAAAAATTGCAAAAAAAGTGTGATGGCACAATAGTTTTTGGGATGTTTTATTCACGGTGTTCACTATATGGTAAAACAGATGTATGGGTATGATGCCTGAGGTCGGTGCGAGTTTGTAGACACCAAACATGTATAGGTTTACTTGTATCTAAGGGGTTCAAAAAAATTCACAAGCTTGTCCAATAAAAGTGGCGTACGTTTTGCGCCATTTTCCAAAACCCGTAGAGTTCTCATTTTTTGGGATCTATGGCTCAGTTACGGCTTATTTTTTGCGTCTCGAGCTGATGTTTCTAATGGTAGTATTTTTGCGCAGATGCTACGTTTTGATCGCCTGTTATTGCATTTTGCGTAAAACTTGCGGCGACCAAAAAACGTAATTTTGGCGTTTAAAATTTTTTTGCCACTACGCCGTTTACCAATCAGATTAATTGATTTTATATTTTGATAGATCGGGCATTTCTGAACGCGACGATACCAAATATGTGTATATTTTTTTTTTTTTTTAACCCTTTAATTTTCAGTGGGGGAAAGGGGGGTGATTTGAACTTTTAGGTTTTTTGTTTTTTTTTTTAATTTCTTAAAACTTTTTTTTTACTTTTTTTTATTTTATTTTACTAGTCCCCCTAGGGGGCTTAGGCGATCAGCAATCCGATTGCTGATCGCTATCTGCTGATCACAGCTATACCACTGTAAACAGCAGAAATAGTCACTTTCTTTTTTCCTCTGCTCCGTGCCGAGGAAAAAGGAAAGTGAAACTTAGTAGCACCAGGCGTCATCACATGACCCTGTGCTACGATGGCAACCACCGAACGTCACGTGATCACTCACGTGACGTCCGGAGGGGGCGGCGGTAAGTAAAAAACATGGCCGCGCGCATATAGATCTCGCTGCCAGATTTTGGCAGCGAGATCTAAGGGGTTAATGTTCCGGGTGGAATGCGATTCCACTCGGAACATGTAGGCACACATGTCAGCTGTTGAAAACAGCTGATATGTGTGCCGATCCACGCCGCCTGCCTGCGGCAGGGGGTGGGGCTTACCGGGACACGATCCATGACGGAAAGATCCGTCCATGGTCGTGAAGGGGTTAAACTCATTTCATCGTATAGGTTTTTTTTCTCTTCTTAACAGTTGTTCTAGAGATGAGAAAGTGTGTCCAATCTTTTGGTCTGTACTGTACAGTACATACAGCTTACTAGAACGCTGTAAAAGCGGTGTTAAAGTTGGTGGCCGTACTTTATATTAGGAAACCCTGGTGACAGGTTCCCTTTAACATGTTTGCTTTTGTCTACCTGTAGAATAAACTGCCAGCACTCGGACCAGTTCTTATGAGCGCTTGTACTGGTCAAGTGTAATACATATTGTGCTTGCGTATCACTATCTTTAAGCTTTCAGATATGTAGTAAAGCAAGGTACACTGTGTTTTTTGATACTCCCGGTGTAAAGGTGGTCACACCTAAGCACAGGTCTGCTAGATATTTACCTATGAATATTTTTTATGTATTTTTTCAAACATACTTGATCCTCCAAGTACATTGTGTGCAGAATTAATAGGCAAATGAGTATCTGGATCACATGATACTTTTTATACATGTTGTCCTACTCCAAGCTGTATAGGCTTGAGAGACAACTACCAATTAAGTAAATCAGGTGATGTGCATCTCTGTAATGAGGAGGGGTGTGGTGTAATGACATCAACCCCTATATAAGGTGTGCTTAATTATTAGGCAACTTCCTTTCCTTTGGCAAAATGGGTCAGAAGAGAGATTTGACGGGCTCTGAAAAGTCCAAAATTGTGAGATGTCTTGCAGAGGGATGCAGCAGTCTTGAAATTGCCATACTTTTGAAGCGTGATCACAAAACAATCAAGCGTTTTATGGCAAATAGCTAAAAGGGTCGCAAGAAGCGTGTTGGGCAAAAAAAGGCGCAAAATAACTGCCCATGAATTGAAGAAAATCAAATTTGAAGCTGCAAAGATGCCATTTGCCACCAGTTTGGCCATATTTCAGAGCTGCAACGTTACTGGAGTATCAAAAAGCAGAAGGTGTGCCATACTCAGGGACATGGCCAAGGTAAGGAAGGCTGAAAAATGACCACCTTTGAACAAGAAGCATAAGATAAAACGTCAAGACTGGGCCAAGAAATATCTTAAGACTTTTCAAAGGTTTTATGGACTGATAAAATGAGAGTGACTCTTGATGGGCCAGATGGATGGGCCAGAGGCTGGATCAATAAAGGGCAGAGAGCTCCACTCCGACTCAGATGCCAGCACGGTGGAGGTGGGGTACTGGTATGGGCTGGTATCATCAAAGATGAACTTGTGGGATCTTTTCGGGTTGAGGATGGAGTGAAGCTCAACTCCCAGACCTACTGCCAGTTTCTGAAAGACAACTTCTTCAAGCAGTGGTACAGGAAGAAGTCAGTATCGTTCAAGAAAAACATAATTTTTATGTAGGACAATGCTCCATCACATGCATCCAACTACTCCACAGCGTGGCTGGCCAGTAAAGGTGACATGGCCCCCTTGGTGACCTGATCTGAACCCCATAGAGAACCTGTGGTCCCTCATAAAATGTGAGATCTACAGGGAGGGAAAACACTACGCCTCTCGGAACAGTGGCTGGGAGGCTGTGGTGGCTGCTGCACGCAATGTTGATCGTAAACAGATCAAGCAACTGACAGAATCTATGGATGGTAGGCTGTTGAGTGTCATCATAAAGAAAGGTTGCTATATTGTCACTCATTTTTCAGTTTTCAGAAGCAAGAGCTGGGCACAATGTACGGGCACTACAATGCACGCATTTGACGTGGCGGGTGCGTTCAGACCTACGGATGTCTGACACACAACAAAAAACACCCTACAACAACCCAACAAAAAGAGCAAACACCAGGAACACAATAACAATGGTTGGCCCTGGCGCTAGTGAGAGGCTAGATGGACACCTCCTGCCTTAACCTGGTGCTGTACCCTGCACTCCTAGCCAGACCCTATAAAGGCTTCGCACCTTGGCTTTGTATAATCAGCAAGGTTTGCTGGAAAACCTAGCTATCTAAACACACGGGGGCATCGCTACAGAGCAGCTACAGCTGACAACTGCAGGAGAGCTGCAAGCTGAAAAACTGACATTAACTACTTCAGGACTAGAGTTGAGCGCGGTTCGCCAGTTCGCGGTTCGAGTGATTTTGGTTGGTGTTCTAGATCGAACTAGAACTCGAGCTTTTTGCTAAAAGCTCGTCAGTTCGAGTTACGTTCGAGAACGGTTCTATAAGCAAAAAGCAGGGCTTTTTACAGCTACAGTGTGCAGGGAGCCATCGCTGGCAGCCTGCCAGAAGTTGGTAAGCAAAATAAACATCAGGTATCCAAGCAAAGCACTTTCCTTGGTTATCCGATATTTATCCTGGTTACGTGTGCAGGGAGCCGACACTTCCCTGCTCGGCTCCACCCCCTCCTGCACTCGGCATGTACACACACACCCACACTCACCTGTCCCCAGCCACACAGTCCCCGACACTGACGTCCTCAGCGCCACATGGCCCCGCTAGGCTTCGCCCACTTTGCACTCCGCCGCCCGCACACATGGCCCTGCTAGGCTATGCCCACTTTGCACTCCGCCGCCCGCACACATGGCCCCGCTAAGCTCCGTCCACCTGGCACTCTGCACACATGGCCCCGCTAGGCTCCGCCCACCTGGCACTCTGCACACATTACCCGCTAGGTTCCGCCCACCTGGCACTCTGCACACATGGCCCCGCTAGGCTCCGCCCACCTGACACTCTGCACACATGGCCCCGCTAGGCTCCGCCCACCTGGCACTCTGCACGCATGGCCCCACTAGGCTCCGCCCACCTGGCACTCTGCACACATGGCTCCGCTAGGCTCCGCCCACCTCACACTCTGCACACATGGCCCCACTAGGCTCCGCCCACCTGGCACTCTGCGCACATGGCCCCGCTAGGCTCCACCCACCTGGCACTCTGCACAGATGGCCCCACTAGGCTCCGCCCACCTGGCACTCTGCACACATTACCCCGCTAGGCTCCTCCCACCTGGCACTCTGCACACATTACCCCGCTCGGCTTACCTGTGGTGATGAAGTCCCGCCCTCCCGACCTCAGCGCTGACACTGTCTTCCATGTCCGCCGCTTCACATCTCTCACTGCGGCCCGAGACTGTCACTAGCGGTGACGTCACAGGCTCTGGAGATACTTTGGTGTGAAGGTCATTGAAGTCAGGTCTGCTGTCAGCAGTGCCGGAGATCAGCACAGGTAATGTACCTTGCTCCTGACAGCAGCACTTGCCATGCCCTGCAGTGACCTGGGCTAACCTATTGATGTTAGCTTAGGTCACTGCATTGCTCTCCCAGCCAATGGGGAACATTCTGTTCTTCATTGGCTGGGACAGTGACTATGGTATGGATCGTCATGGTAACCGCTTGTATTACAGCAGACTTGGATTTGTTTTTCTTTCTAATAAATTCGTGAAAGAGGGAATGTGTTGGGAAGTGTTTTTTCAAATAAAAATGTGTTTGTCGTCTATTTTTTTTTTATTACTGACTGGGTTGGTGATGTCGGGTATCTGATAGACGCCTGACCTCACCAACCCCAGGGCTTGATGCCAGGTGACATTACACATCTGGTATTAACCCCATATATTACCCCGTTTGCCACCGCACCAGGGCATGGGATGAGCTGGGGCGAAGCATCAGGATTGGCGCATCTAATGGATGCGTCACTTCTGGGGCGGCTGCGGCCTGCTATTTTTAGGCCTGGGAGAGTCCAATAACCATGGACCTCCCTAGTCTGAGAATATCAGACCCCAGCTGTCTGCTTTACCTTGGCTGGTGGTCCAATATTGGGGGGACCCCTGCATGTTTTTTTTTTAATTATTTATTTAATTTAAAATAACAGCATGGGGTGCCCTCAGTTTTGGATTACCAGCCAAGGTGAAGCTCCCAGCTGTGGTCTGCAGGCTGCAGCCGTCTGCTTTACCCTAGCTGGCTACAAAAATAGGGGGAACCCCACGTCATTTTTTTTTAAAATTTATTTATTTATTTTGGTAAATACAAGGCTAAGCACCCCTTAGTGCCACATGAAAGACACCAAAGGGTGCAAAATTACAAAATGCAGGAGAGTGGGACATTATGTGTCTTTCTGCCATTATAATGACAGAAAAGACTAATATGAAGTGTACAAGCGCAGGAAAATCACCAGAGTGCTCTACGCTGTGAAAAGCAGTAGAAAATGGCACTGGAGTGAACATGTGACCGCCTCAAATTTATGTATTTTCCCTCCTTCAGTTTTTTGGCAGTACGCCAAAAAAACGGAAGGCGCACTGATGACAAACAGATGACATACGGACCGTATACGTGTCACGCTCCCGATGCCTCGGCACCGCTCCTTACCCACTGATCCGGTCACACCATCCCGGCACCACTCCTTACCCACTGATCCGGTCGCACCTGCACGACACCGCTCCTTACCCACTGATCCGGTCGCACCTGCACGGCACCGCTCCTTACCCACTTATCCGGTCCACGTGTCCATCGGTCACGGCTGCCGCTCCTGCTCGTGCTTTCCTGTGTCCTGTCTCATGTGTCTGACTCATGCTTCTGTATAGGGTCGGGCCGCGCCCACTCACCTGGTCTTATGGGCCCAGCACTGCTGCAGCAGGATATGACATGAGGCTGTGCTGGGTATATAAGATTGGCCTTTCCATGTGGGTGGGGCCTGATCAACGTGTCTTGTAAGCCTTGTCTTAAAAGCTAGGTGCTCAGGTCCCCCTTGTGCCGTGTCCTGTGATCAATACTATTGCCTGACATTCCTACCCGGCACCTGTGCCGGATTCCTGCACTGTCTCCAGGAACTCTGAAGCCCCAGTGACTGTTCTACCCGTCCCCTGTGGGACGCAGTCCCTGCCACTCTAGTGCTCTGGCTAACGTGCACCCAGGCCTCCGGTGGGTTGCACGGCCCAGTGGAACCACCACCCGGACCTAACAATACGGAATGGAAACGGATGCCACACGGATGCACCCGTCAAAAAAACAGACCGTTTTTTGAGGACCGCAAAAACGGATCGGTCGTGTGAATGTAGCCTTATTCTAATCTGCCATTTATAAACAACAGGCAGAAATAAGTGAATAGCGCCCCCCAGCGTCAGAAAATCTCCGGGGTTTTAGGGGTAGCTGAGACCCTGGAGATCATGATTCAGGTCGGTTTTTCCAGTCCCCGCTCACATGATCACCAGTATACACCGTATATCAATGATCATGTTACAGTAAATGACAGCGCCGGTAAAAAATTATTTATCTCCCATCTGGCATGAACAAACATGTCAGATGGGAGATAAATCTCCTCCCCAGTCCCCTCCAGTCCCTCGGTGTCACCAAAGTGCCACCCCCCGACCCCCTCCCGAAAATCCAAGATGGCCACGAGCACAGCAGCGCGCCGGCCGCATTCACCCTACTCCTCTGATTTCTGTCGCATGTGCCATGACACATGCGACAGAAAACTCCTCCTCAGGCCCTGTCAGGTCACCCCCTATAGCCCCACCGGTGTTCCCCGGTGTCCCACAGTACCTGTGCAGCGTTGATCCCCCCACGGCCCCCTCCTTCACAATAGACGCTGCTGCATGCACAGAGCGGCTGTCAGCTCAGCTTCCTGTGTTCAGACACAGTGAGTGGTGGTAACCATGCATCTGTAAGCTACTGCAATGCCCTGCTCATGAGGTAAGGAACATAGTTGATCAGGATAGCTATACTACATTTACAAATGGAGGGATTTGCTATTTCTGTTGCCCTGCTGAACGACTACCAAACATGAGAGTCCGTTATACGCCACAAGAAAACATGTCTAAATAGCGAGCTTTGTTGTTTAGTATTCATTCAGCTGGATAACTGGACTTAAAGGGGTATTCCATCTCCAAGATCCTATCCTTAATATATAGTAGGTGGAATAGCAATAATATCAGCAAATACCAATATTTGGAAATGTAGAATAGTTCTCCTGATTAGGCATGCCCCTACCTCATGAGTAGGGCATTGCAGCTTTGGTAGCAACAGTTACGACATGGACTCTGCTGCTGTGGACCTGGGGAGAGTGGGTGCAGATTCATTGCACCCACACTCCTCACATGGAGGGTCTGCACTCCCAGAAAATGGGGGACACGTTCTCTGAGCATGTCCCCCCATATTCTAGACGGTCCAGAGTCATCGTGGGACCCCTTTATTTTTTTTCCTTACAATAAATTGGTGAAAGAGGAAATGTTTTGGGGAGTGTTTTTTCAAATACATTTTTTTTCGTCTATTTGTTTTGTTAGTGCTGACAGTTTGTGATGTCGGGTATCTGATAGACGTCATGACATCACAAACTGCTGGGCTTGATGTCAGGTGACCTTACAGCTAGTATCAACCCCATTTATTACCCCGTTTGCTACCGCACCAGGGCACGGGATGAGCTGGGGTGAAGCGCCAGGATTGGCGCATCTAGTGGATGCGCCAATTCTGGGGCACCTGCGGCCTGCTATTTTAAGGCTTTGAAGGACCAATAACTATGGACCTTCCCACCCTGAGAATACCAGACCACAGCTGTCCGCTTTACCTTGGCTGGTGATCCAATTTGGGGGGGACCCTACTTTTTTTTTGTAATTATTATTATTTATAAAATAATTATAAAAAAGAGCCTGGGGTGACCTCCACATTGGATCTCCAACCACGGTAAAGCTGCCAGCTGTGGTTTTCAGGCTACAGCCGTCTGCTTTACCCTAGCTGGCTATCAAAAATGGGGGGACCCAACGTCATTTTGTTTTTAACTATTTTTTAAATAAAAAAAATGAATGGGCTTCCCTGTTTTTGATTGCCAGCCAAGGTAACGTAACGACAGGCAGATGGGGGTGGCAACCCGTAGCTGTCTGCTTTATCTGCCCTGAGAATCAAAAATACCGCGGAGCGCTACGTCTTTTTTTTTAAAGAATTATTTTTACAGCACTGTGATGTCAGGCAATCAAAATACAGGGAAGCCCATTTTATTTTTAGTTATTTAAATAAATAATGAAAAAAAAATATATATGGGCTCCCGCTGCATTTTTAGTATTGCTAGCTAAGGGTAATCCAAGCAGCTACTGGCTGCTAACCCCCACTGCTTGGTGTTACCTTCACTGGCAATGGAAAATCCTAGGAAGCATTTTTTATTTTTTTTTCCAAAAAACTACAAAAAAAATGACATGCGCTTCGCCATATTGTTGCATGCTAGCCAGATACAGCAGGCAGGTAGGGCTGCCCCCAACCATCAGCTGCCTATTTGTACCCGGCTGGGAACTAAAAATATAGGGAAGCCCTTTTTTTACTTTTCATGAATTTTTGAAATAATTTAAAAAAAAACAAAAAAACGACGTGAGCTTCGCCCCATTTTTGTGTCCAGCCGGGTACAGCTAGGAAGCTGGGGATTGGATCCACAGCACAGGTTAGCCCGAGGTTTGTGGGCGCCTCTGCTGCGAATTGCAGTCCGCAGCCGCCCCAGAAAATGGCGCTTTCATAGATGCGCCATCATCTGGCGCTGTATCCAACTCTTCCAACAGCCCTGAAGCCGGGTGGCTCGCTGGTTAATAGTGAGTTAATACTAGCTTTGTTTGTTTTGTTTGTATTAAGCCAGAGATTCTTAATGTCAGGCAAGTTTGACCCGGCTATTAAGAATCTCCAATAAAGGGTTAACAAAAAAACACCACACAGAGAAAAAATACTTTAATAGAAATAAATACACAGACACATTAGAGACTCCATCTTTATTACCCCCTGTCACTCCTCCACGATCTATGCACTTCTGTCTTCTTTCTCCTTCAACACATGCAGCTCTGTCTGCTCCATCAGACAGCACAGCTGCATGGGAGAAAGGACGCTGTGCTCCGTGCAGAAATCACTCTGTGAGAGTGACCACAGGCTCCCGGCTGTAAGCGACGGGTTGCCATAGCAACGCTGCTCCGATTATGTTATTCCGGTGCCGCTGCGTGCTGGTAGCGGGACATCACCGTCACCGCTACCAAGCGGGTTGCTATAGCAACGGTGATCTCCGTTATTGACCAGCTGTGTCAGCCGGTCAGGAGCCAGCTTCTGCGGACGCTGGTAACTACGGAAAACATCGGGTAACCAAGAAGCCCTTCCCTTGGTTACCCGATATTTACCTTCGTTACCAGCGTCCGCCGCTCTCATGGTGTCAGTGCCGGCTCCCTGCACACATAGCCAGACTACACATCGGGTAAAATTAACCCGATGTGTACTCTGGCTAGGAGTGCAGGGAGCTAGCGCTAAGCGGTGTGCGCTGGTAACCAAGGTAAATATCGGGTTGGTTACCCGATATTTACCTTAGTTACCATGCGCAGCATCGCTTCCACGCGTGCTGCTGGCTGGGGGCTGGTCACTGGTTGCTGTTTGACAGCTCACCAGCAACCCGTGTAGCGACGCTCCAGCGATCTCTGCCAGGTCAGGTTGCTGGTGGGATCGCTGGAGCGTCGCTTAGTGTGACGGTACCTTAAGGGAATGGGGAAGCAGAGTGGGCAGTCGACCGTGTGCTAGAGCATGTCGCCGGTACACGGCGATACACAAACGTGCACCGTGTATTAGAGAGATGCAATGACAGGTCCCAGCATGACGCGTCATAGTCATGTGACCAGTCTGTAGCCAATGAGATAATAGACACGTGACTGGTCACATGGCTATTTTGACGATAGGTCCTGCATCACTGCTGGTGTTCCCGGAGGACGCAGCGATTACCGATAGAAAAGCTGCAGGAAACAGAGTGCAGGACGCATCCCGGGGACAGGTAAGTGTTATGGCAATGTTTATTAACTGTATGTGTACATTTATAATGCGTTTTTATGTGTTTGTGATTGCCTCCCATTGTTTCCTATGGGGTTCGAGTGGTTCGCCGAACCGAACTCGAACCAGACCTCCGTTCGGCGGACCGAACTCGTGCCGAACCGCGGCCGGTTCGCTCATCTCTATTCAGGACTAAAGGAAACAAAACAACATATTAATGCAGAGTCTCATATAGAGATGAGCCGTTCCACTCAAAAAGCTGTCATAGTCTCCAAAAACAGGGAGACGACCGGGACAGCACAACAAGGACTTATTTGCAATTTTTAATTCTGCAACATTCACTGTGTTTGACACCATGGCTGTTTCTCAGAGACTAAATAATCACTACATCCGTAGATGAATTCCCAGAGAGGTGTAATTTCCAAAATGTATTCACATGAGGGGAAATTGTTATGTTCTGGCAGCTAGGGGCTCTGCAAATAGAGTTCGCAAAGTATTTTAGGAAAATCTGTGCTCCAAATACTACTGTACAATCACATGTGAGGTATTTCCACATTCAGGAGAAATTGTGTAACACATTATGGGGCCTTTTTTATCTATTCCCCTTGAGATAATTGGAAATCTCGGGTTAAAACAACATTTTAGTAGTAAAAATGTAATTTTGTTTTGTTCACTGCCCAATAGTATAAAATTTTGTGACACACCTGTAGTGTCAATATGCTCACTGCACCCCTGGATGAATTCATTGAGGGGTGCAGTTTAAAAAATGGGGTCACTTGTGGAGGATTTCGGCTGTTCTGGCACCACAAGGGCTCTACCAATGTGACATGGCACCTGCAAACCATTCCAAATAAATCTGCACTCCAATATGACGCTCCTTCCCTTCTTCATTTTGTACTATGCCTCAAAAGTAGTTTTCAACCAGATATGGGGTACTAGCTTAGAAAGGGAAAATTGCACAACAAATTGTATCCTTCGCAATCTCCTTTTACGCTAGTAAATTTGAAAAATGTAACGTTAATGCAACATTTTTGTGGTTTAAAAATGTTTTTTTCATTTTCACAGCTCAATGTTATAAAATTCTGTGAAGCCTCCAGGGGTTCCAGGTGCTCACCAATCATTTAGTTACATTTCTTGAGGTGTCTAGTTTCCCAAATGGGTTAATGTGTGGGAGAGCTCTACTGTTTAGGCACATTAGGGGCTTTCCAAACACGACATGGCATCCGCTAATGATTCCAGACAATTTTTTAGTCAATTGGCGCTTTTTCCCTTCCAAGCCTTGCCGTGTGCCAAAACAGTTGATTTCCACCACATATGACGTATCCTTATTCTCAGGAGTAATTGCACAATACATTTCATGGTGCATTTTTTCCTCATACCCTTATGAATAAAAGCTACCTGGATAAAGTAACAATTTTGTGATAACATTTTATCTTTTATTTTCATGGCTCAATGTTATAAACTTCTGTGAATCTCCCAAGGGTTCAAGATGCTCATCAAACATCTAGATACATTTTTTGAGGGGTCTAGTTTCCAAAATATGGTCACTTGTGGGGGAACTCCACTGTTTAGGCACCTTAGGGGGTTTTCAAATATGACATGGCATCCGTTAATGATTTCAGCTATTTTTGCTTTCAAAAATTCAAATGGCACTCCTTCCTTTCCAAGCCCTTTCGTGCACCCAAGCAGTTGAATTCAACCACTTATTATGAGGTATCAGCATCCTCAGGAGAAACTGCACAATAAATTATTTTATTGTGCATTTTTTCCTGATAACGTTGTGAAAATGCAAAATTTTAAGGCTAAATATTATTTTTGTATAAAAATGTAAAATTTTAATTTTTTCCTTCCGCATTGCTTTGGTTCCTGTCAAGCACTTAAAGGGTTAATAAACTTCTTGGATGTGGTTTTGAGCAGTGTGAGGTGTGCAGTTTTCAGAATGGTGTCACTTTTGGGTATTTTCACCTAGGCATCTCAAAGTCACTTCAAATGTGATGTGGTCCCTAAAAAAAATGGTTTTGTAAATTTTGTTGGAAAAATTAGAAATTGCTGATGAAATTTTAACCCTTCTAACTTCCTAACAAAAAAAGTTTCAAATATTGCACTGATGTGATGTAGACATGTTGTAAATGTTACTTAGTAACTATTTTGTGTGACATAACTCGGATTTATAGGCATAAAATTTCAAAGTTTGAAAATTGTGAAATTTTCCAAATTTTCGCCAAATTTCTGATATTTTCACAAATAAACACAAAACATATCGTCCTAAATTTACAACTAACATGAAGTACAATATGTCATGAAAAAACAATGTCAGAATCACCGGGATTTGTTGAAGCATTCCAGAGATATAACCTGTCAGAGTGACACTGGTCAAAATCGTAAAAAAGGGCCTTGGCATGAGGCTATGTGCGCAGACTGTGGATTTCTTTTTCCAGCGAAAAACACACCTTCTGGCAGAAAACCGCACCTACCTGCGGAAAAACTGCACCAAAAAATGCAAGCGTTTTTTCTGCGGTATGGTGTGTTTTCGCCTGCAGCTTTGTCCCTGCGGTTTTTTAACATTGTCAATGGCAAAACACAGAGAAAAACACTCAGAAAAACACAGAAAAGAAGTGACATACTACTTTTTTTTCCTGCAGAAATTCTGCAGCAAAACCTGTAAGGAAAAAAACGCAGTATGCACACAGCGTTTTGGATTTCTCATAGACTTTGCTGGAGAAGAACTGCATGAAGCTTATGAACAAAAACCACACCAATTCTGCAGCAAACACCAAGGCAAATGTGCGACAAAAACCGCAGTATGCGCACAGGGTCATCAGGTATTTTCAAGCCCTGGGGTAAACATCTATGACACACAAAACACCGAGCTCGAAGAAAAAACAAGTGAATTAATAAAGTACAATGAACTGCAATTTTGGAAGGTAATGTGGAGGAGGGGAAGGGAGAGTAAATTTCACGCCTCAAGCTTTATTGAAAGACAACACAAATGGAGAGTAGCGTAGAGGAAGAGGGGTTTAATCTTCATCCTCGTAGTCATTATCCGGACTGTCCAAGATGGAATAATCTCTAAGCAGGTTATGGATCAGCCTGTGGCAGTCCCGGATGGACATGCTCTCCCTCAAGATGAGCCAGTTTCTGACGACCTAAATGGCATCCTTAAAACACTTCATAAGATTCCAGCTCTCCTGGATGGCTATGACAGTTGGTACCCCAGGGAAGAGTCCGTAAAGTACTATAAGCTCATTTTGGGGACATAGTACCTCAGGTGGTCCTTCAGGGCAACCAACAGGCATTCTGCAAAATAGAAATTCAAAAAGACTTGCAGAGATGATTCCTCCACAGAGGGGCTGTAGAGACACAAGGGTCAGTGGGTGCTCTCGTCTGCTGGCCTGGATGTCTTTAAAAAGACTGTACTGACCAGGGCGCATGCCACTAAACACTTGGTCTCCTTTACTGTGGGAAAACCACTACTCAGACAACAGAGGGTGAGTTAACCACACATTGGTAAGACTTTATTGGTTCATCAACAATAGCAAACACATCTAGTACATTCCCAACAAAAACACAAGATGGTAAAAACAACAGAATGTCACCTTTTTGCTGGTCCACCAAAGATTAGAATCTTCTTGACTTCAGGGGTTCCAGGGCCAACTATGCAGTCCAGCAGCATCCCGCTTTTGGCGGGCACCCACTGAGAAGATACAGCAGCTAGCTTATGAAGCAGTTCTGTGTTTTTTAGTTGGAACCTAAGTTTCTCAGCTGACAACATGTAGAATCCTTCTCTTGGTGCAGTTCTGTGATTCCCCAGCTGTAGCCAAAGTTCCTCAACTAGGGGCATGTAGAATAATTCACTGGTGACAGAAGCAAGCCATTTTATACCACTCATCTGTTTTACAGGATTGGTGGAGATGGCTGCTCTCTCATTAGTCGTAAGTTCAATCTGACTGCATAATTTTCCTCTGAACTATGCAGTCAGAGGGGCTGAGGCAATACACATTTATAACCAAAAAGTCTCTGATCAGTCTGTAAATAGACAATGGTTATCTTCTCTTGATTTAACAAACAATAGGACACATACATCTCGCCTAATTAGGAACAGTTCACGTTCATACAAAAGACCAAACGCTGAGTCGTCAGAGGCACCGTGGGAGTACCGAGTTTTGTACAGTTCTGGGTGTGCATGAGAGAATACCCTTTAGATCCCACTACAAACCTCTCATACAACCAAATCAGATCTCATACTTTTCATATCTGCAAATGGAGAATCTCGTTTGGACTTTATCTTAAGTCATATGGCGTGGCCTCTTAAAAGGTTGATGTATGATTTTTAGGATTTCTATTTCCAATATGTGCGCTAGAATTGCATTTTTAATTCCCCAGAGGACCATTGAAAAGCATATAAGCCTCCAAAAAGAGAAATAGTACCCTCTAGATTCCAGTGATATCTGTGGAATTCTTAAGGGTGCTTTACACGCTGTGACATCGCTAGCAATAGCTAGAGATGTCGAGCATGATAGCACCCGCCCCCGTCGTTCGTGCGACACTTGGTGATCGCTGCCATAGCAAACATTATCGTTACTTCAGCGCCACACGCACATACATTTTCAGCGACGTCGCTGTGACCGCCGAACAATCCCTCCTTCAAGGGGGAGGTGCGTTCGGCGTCATAGCGACATCACTGCCGCGTCACTAAGCGGCCGCCCAATAGCAGAGGAGGGGCGGAGATGAGCGGCTGGAACATGCCGCCGACCTCCTTCCTTCCTCATTGCCAGTGGAGGCAGGTAAGGAGATGTTCGTTGTTCCTGCGGTGTCACACATAGCGATGTGTGATGCCACAGGAACGACGAACAACCAGCGGTATGCACTACCAACGACATTATGAAAAGGAGCGATGTGTCAACGATCAACGATTTTTGACGCTTTTGTGATTGTTGATCGTCGCTCTTTGGTGTCACATGCTGCGATGTCGCTAACGGCGCCTGATGTGCGTTACTAACGACGTGACCCCGACGATATATCGTTAGCGATGTCGCAGCATATAAAGCACCCTTTAGTCTTACATAATTACATAATAATCATATTTAAGATACAAACTCAAAATGTTTAGTTAAAATCTTTTTTTTTTTAGATCTTGTTCCTTATTGCTGAAACTGTGAAAGAAAGTTGAAGGAAAATTAGGATCACTTTGTACTTTACTTTCTCTTCAGTTGTGTTATTTGCCCTCAAATCTCAATAAAGTAAGGAAAAATATGAAATAGTGTATTTTAAAATAAACAATATGTCTTTGTAAGAACTGCTGTTTTTCATAATATCCAATATAGTTACATCGTGTTTTGATAACAGCAAATCTCTAAATTTGATTGATATGAAATTGTAATATCCAGGTCTTATAAATAGCCTGTCCACTGTCTAACAAGAATGTCAGTCACTCATCCTGTAAATCCAGCATTTAGGATCTAACAAGAGATTTACTGCCTGGAAATGATTCTTTATTGATGACACTACATGAAGATGTCTGCAAATTCTATGTTCTTTTAATGAGAAAGCACTAATCAAAAACTAGTGTCAAAGAAAGTTTTATTTAGAAGATTATTTTTGTTTTGACCTTAGGCGGACTGAACTAAAATCCTTCATTTAGCCTTGACTGCAGTATTGTATAGCCTTCCCCTAGGTGAACCTTCTACCATCTACGGTCTAACCCCCCACCCCCTTCTCCAGATCCCATCCCAACAAACAGAGTGACCACCAATTTAAATTAATTTGGGCAAATCAGACTTTATTATAAGAAATGTTGCAAATAATAAATAACTTGAAGGTGAGGAGATTCATGAAGCTCCAAAACCTGGAGGAAACCACATCAATAAAAAAATAAATAAATTAATAAATAATAACAAATAAATAAAAATAGGCTCAGGGACACCTCTGTTGCCATAAAAAACTGTTAACATATCAATGACTCTTAGGTACCCCACCCTGAAGAGCCCCAAAATCCACCAGGCAATTAACCAAATTCTGAATCTAATTGGTACCAGATGTACAACCCCCACCAAAATTTTGCCATCAACTCGAAGAAACCTCTCTCCACCCCTCATACCTTATTTAAAAATTCCACATTAATTGCTCCCATTCTCCCTAGGGCAACAGGGTGAGACTTTTTCCAGTGGTGCCCTCGCGCCTTTTTGCTGCCCCCACCTCTTATCCTGCAATATATACCCCTTCTATCTGCTAACTACTCCCCTTTTTCCACCTCTTAAAATTATGACCCCCCACAAATGACCACTCTATACTAGTTACTTTTTCTTAACTCCTGTTTTCCCTAAAAAGTTGAGCTATGGGTCACTACGCCAATGGCTCTGTTGGTGTTCGTTTTTTTTTTATATATCTGGAAAACTCTAGACATAGATAGATAGATAAATAGATAGATAGATATAGATAGAACAGATAAAATAGATAAGTATAAAGAAAGGAAATAAGAAAGAACATATAGAAAGAATCAAGTGACAGCAGCGCCGAAGACAGAAGTGCTGGAGACAGGTGAGTATAGAAAATCTTTTTATTTCACAGACACATGTTTTCTCCGGTACGTGTCACACTGATGTCACACAAATCACATAGGTTTGTGGGCATGTGACATCAGTGCTGTCAGAGAAAAATGGACATGTCTGCGTGTGCTCCAAACAGACACACGTCCGAAGCAAAAACACGAACATGTGCGCATACCCATTTATTTTAATGGGTCTACGTGTGTCTGTATCTCTGGTACATGTAAAAACGGACATCACATGTACCGAAAATACAGAGGTGTGAAAGAGGCCTTAATGAATAGAAAACATTAGCAGAATTCCAACTTTTTGTACATCCTACCTCACAAACAGCAGAATAAAAAGCAAAAATATCCTTGTCATATGTCCTCCAAATGCCCCTGCTACATCCCCTCCTGCTTCCGTACTGATACTCCGGCGTCCCTGCTGGCCATTATTCACATTGCAGCTATAACATAAGGTGCAACCACAAGATCTCTGCAGACAAGTGCTAAGACTGCCAGAGACCTCCGGAGCACCAATGCTGGAATCGCAAGGGATATATCATTTCTTTGCTAAGTATTTTTAAATTCATAAAAATCTCCTGTAGGGTCTGTTCACATGCACACACACAAACACACACACACACGCACACACACATACATACACTAACACACACGCAGACACACACACACACACACACACACTAACACACACGCACACACACATACATACACAAACACACTCACACACACACACACATACACACACAGACACACGCATATGCACATGCACATACACACACACAGTTTTCGCTGCATATTGTTCTGCATCAAAGACCAGAGTTTTGGCAGCAAAAATGCTGTGCACTACATGTGTTTTTTAGATGTCTTTATAAGCCTTTTATGCAGCCTTTTCACTTGTGTTTTTGTTTACCATTCATTTGAATAGGTAAATAATGCTGCAAAAATGCTGAATAAATTGACAATAGATTTTAAATAAATGTGTCTTCCAGTCAATGTCTGGCTGGTATACTGGGATAGTTTGGAATAGTATTATAAACCACACTATTCTTTTCTGCACAATAGTAAATGAATCCCTCTTCAAACTCATTTCTACATTGCGTCTGTAGGTTCTGCCTGAATTCTACTAAATGGGATTCAGACAAATCCGAGATGGAGCCATAGATTACATAGACTGTGATGACACAAGTGGAGTTCAAATGAATTACATTTTTTTAGATATTTGCTTTTTATTACCATCTTTTTAGTTAGCCATTAACCTTTTCGCGCCAGAGCCTGTTTTTGTCTTCCTGACCGGGCCAATTTTTTCATTTCTGACCAGTGTCACTTTGACAGGTTATAACTCTGGAACACTTCAATGGATCCCGGTGATTCTGAGATTGTTTTTTTTTACATATTGTACTTCAGGATAATGGTAAAATTAACACGATATCTTTTGTGTTTATTTGTAAAAATATCGGAAATTTGGGGCAAATTTAAAAAATTTTGCAATTTTCAAACTTTTACATTTTTATACCCTTAATTTAGAGAGTTGTGGCATACAAAGAAACTACTAAATAACATTTCCCACATGTATACTTTACATCAGCACAATTTTTGAAACGTAATATTATTTTGTTAGGAAGTTAAAAGCATTCAAAGTTCATCAGCAATTTCTCATTTTCCAACAAAATTTACAAAACCATTTCTTTTAGGGACCACATCACATTTGAAGTGACTTTGAGAGACCTATGTGACAGACAAAAAAAACAATATTAACCCCATTCTAAAAATTCCACACTTCAAAACCACATCCAAGAAGTTTATTAACCCTTTAGGTGCTTCACAAAAACCAATGCAATGTGGAAGGAAAAAAAAAAAAATTTACTTTTTCCCCACAAAAATGTTATTTTAGCTTCAAATTTTGCATTTTCACAAAGGTATCAGGAAAAAATGCACCAAACAATTGTGCATTTTTTCCTGAGTAAGCAGATACCTCATATGTGGTATATAGCTACTGTCTGGACTTATGGCAGGGCTCAGAAGGGAAAGAGCGCCATTTGAATTTTTTAAAGCAAAATTAGCCAAAATCATTATCGGACGCCTTGTCGCGTTTGGAGACACCATGAGGTGCCTAAACAGTGGAGCTCCTCCACAGGTGACCCCATTTTGGAGACTAAACCCCTCAAGGAATATATCCAGATGTTTTGTGAGCCCCTTGAAACTGCAGGAGCTTCACATAATTCTAGAACGTTGAGCGGTGAAAATGATAAAATACATTTTTACCACAAAATTGTTACTTCAACCAGGTAACTTTATTTTCCCACAAGGTTATCAGGAAAAAATGCACCATTAAATTTATATTGCAATTTCTCCTGAGTAAGCAGTTACCTGATATGTTCTGGAAATAAATTGTTTGGGCACATGGCAGGGCTCAGAAAAGAAGGAGCGCCGTTTGAATTTTAGAGCGCACAATTGTCTGGAATAGATAGCCACGTCGCGTTTGAAGAAACATCCATGTGAGAGCTTGTTTTTTGCTGGACGAATTGGCGTTTCTATTGGTACCATTTTCGGGCACATAACATTTTTGGCTAATATTTTATTCTCATTTTTTGTAGGTGTAATTACAATGAAACAGCTTTTCAGGAATTGTTTTTTGCGATTTTATGCCATTCAGTGTTTGGTAAAAGTAACAATACAGCTTTATTCTTTGGGTCGGTACACCGATACCACATTGATACAATTTTCTTATGTTTTACCACTTTTACACACTATTTTTTAGAAAAAAAAAATTTGTGGGGCATTGCTGTATTCTCAGAGCTAAACCTTTTTTATTTTTCCACTGATAGACCTGCATGGCGACTTGTTTTTTTGCGGTATATAGTTTTCAGTAGTACCATTTTAATTTATGTTCAAATTTTTGATTGCATTTTATTCCATTTCCAATTTTATACCAAAACTCCCTACCAGGTGAAAAAGTGGCGCTGTACAGTGAGCACGCCTTGCAACTCAATCTTCCAGATGCCTTAGTGTGGTGTGTGTATACACTGGGTGAAGACTTATTAGGCAAGTTGTATTTTAGCGAATTTTTTTATTATCGATCAACAATTTTGTTCTCAATCAACCCAAAAGACTCATAAATATCAAAGCTTAATATTTTTGGAAATTGGAGTGTTTTTTTTTTTTTAGATTTGGCTATCTTAGGAGGATATCTGTTTGTGCAGGTAACTATTACTGTGCAGAATTATTAGGCAACTCAATAAAAACCAAATATATTTCCATCTCACTTGTTTATTTTCTCCAGGTAAACCAATATAACTGCACAAAATTTAGAAATAAACATTTCTGACATGCAAAAACAAAACCCAAAAAATTAGTGACCAAAATAACCACCTTTCTTTATGATGACACTCAACAGCCTATCATCCATAGATTCTGTCAGTTGCTTGATCTGTTTACGATCAAAATTGCGTGCAGCAGCCACCACAGCCTCCCAGACACTGTTCCGAGAGGTGTACTATTTTCCCTCCCTGTAGATCTCACATTTTATGAGGGACCACAGGTTCTCTATGAGGTTCAGATCAGGTGAACAAGGGGGCCATGTCATTATTTTTTATCTTTTAGACCTTTACTTTCCAGCCAAGTTGTGAAGTAGTTGAATGTATGTGATAGAGCATTGTCCTGCATGAAAATCGTGTTTTTCTTGAACAATACCGACTTCTTCCTGTACCCCTGCTTGAAGAAGTTCTCTTCCAGAAACTGGCGTAGGTCTGGGAGTTGTGTTTCACTCTATCCTCAACCTGAAAAGGTCCCACAAGTTCATCTTGGATGATACCAGCCCATACCAGTACCCCACCTCCACCTTGCTGGAGTCTGAGTCGGAGTGGAGCTCTCTGCACTTTACTGATCCAGCCTCTGGCCCATCCATCTGGACAATCAAGAGTCACTCTCTTTTCATCAGTTAATAAAACCTTTGAAAAATCAATCTTAAGATATTTCTTGGCCCAGTCTTGACGTTTTATCTTATGTTTCTTGTTCAAAGGTGGTCGTTTATAAGCCTTCCTTACCTTGACCATGTCCCTGAGTATGGCACATCTTGTGCTTTTTAATACTCCAGTAACGTTGCAGCTCTGAAATATGGCCAAATTTGTGGCAAATGGCATCTTGGCAGCTTCACACTTGATTTTCCTCAATTCATGGGCAGTTATTTTGCACCTTTTTTGCCCAACATGCTTCTTGCGAGCCTTTTAGCTATTTGCCATGAAACGCTTGATTGTTCGGTGATCACGCTGCAAAAGTTTGGCAATTTCAAAACTGCTGCATCCCTCTGCAAAACATGTCACAATTTTGGACTTTTCAGAGCCCGTCAAATCTCTCTTCTGATCCATTTTCCCAAAGGAAATGAAGTTGCCTAATAATTAAGCACACCTTATATAGGGTGTTGATGTGATTACTCTACACCCCTCCTCATTACAGAGATGCACATCACCTGATTTACTTAATTGGTAGTTGGCTCCCAAGCCTATACAGCTTGGAGTAGGACAACATGTATAAAAAGTATCATGTGATCAAAATACTGTATATATATATATACATATGTATGTATATATATATATATATATATATATATATATATATATATATATATATATATACCGACACACACCACATCCTGATGCTTCACTTGTGCAGATCCCACCTTTGTGGGTGGTGACCCTGGACATTTGTTCGATGAGACTCTCCATGATGCTGGCCTTTGTACATGTCTACCAACGAGCTGATAGTTTTTCATCATCCTTATTTATGGTATAATAAAAATGTTTGAGTAAACTTATCATTGAAATTTACTTGGAGCCTCATCACAGGTATGTAGATTAGCTGATCTTAAATTAATTCTGTTGGCAGCAAATATTATGTGAATATCTTTCAAACGTGTTCTAGTTTACCATTTTTGCTGGTTCTAAAATCAGCATGTAGCTTACGTGAAAACTCAAATCACAAACTGAAGGTTGCAATCTCTTTGCTTATTTTAATGCTGTCTTTTTAATTTTAAAGCTATACAAGTAATTTATGAATCATAGATAGTGCCGTTAAAGCAGCAATCCCTGCGGATTAGACACATCTGCCGTGGAGATTCACCAGCTCTGTGAATTGAATGATCTCATTTATGTATGACAAGATAAAACACTATATAGCTGTAATAAAAGTATAACTGTTTAGTAATGCTGTGAAGATGTTTAGACTTAAAGACAAACATAATTTTTCATTACTTCTTAGCATCTTCCATTACTTCTCCATTCCGTTTCTGCATTTATTTGTACAGTATTGCTCAACATTTTTCATTTAAATTTTAATATTTTTATGAAGATCTAAATATTATAATTACAAATTATTTTAAAAATATAAATCTGAAAATGTTGACGTGCATTTGTATTCAACTCCCAATACTTTGTATGACCACCTTTCACTGCAATGGCTGTAAGGCTATGTTCTCATACTGCACCTTTTATTAACCACATAGTTGCAGCATTTTTGGCTCAAAAAAACGCACTGTGACGGGGTGTACAGCAGACCAAGGAGAGACAACAGGCCAAGGATGATCCAACAGGTTTACTAACAGGAATACAGGAACAGCACATGACAAGTCCAAATAAAACAGATTCGGGGGCACTTCCTGATAATCCAAAGTGCCAGATCACGACGTAATAGTCCTTTTCAGAGTCCCAGAAATCCCACACAATCCACTGGACGGCGAGATCTGTCCGCAGAATCAGATCTCGCTCCCTTCCTCTTCAAAGCTCAGCTCCCAACTGCACTTAGAAACATGAGTGTATTGTCTGAGCTTGTGGGCCCGCCCCTCAAGCGTAGGGGTCTATGCAATGGTTGGGCCCACTAAAAGATTCTAGAAGGTTGGCTCCGAGATGTCTACAGGTTTGTATAGTTGGCGTTATCCACTGCTTACGAAACAATAGGAAGTTCCCCTGGCTGTGTGAACAAGAGATAATTGCATTATGGGCCCAGAGACACAGGAGATGGGGGAAGGTATAGTTACTTACATCCCAAGACATTTCAAAGTGTTTAGTAAGTACAACCAAAGGAAGGTTACATCACATCCTGACATAATATTACAGCAAATACAGTGAGAAGGTAAAATACATCACATGGCATCTTATACAAAAAATATGGGATGGAGAAAAGCACATACATCATAACACGCACCTGTGGCAAAAACACAAAAAAAATGCATGTGTTTTGACACGTTTTTACTGAATTTTGTCCAATGCGTGTTTTAAGTCAAATATATTTACTGGAAGGGCTCAAAAACGCTGTCAAAACACAAAAAAATTGACATACTGCATCTTCAAAAACGCAGCCAAAAAAAAGAGGCACTAAGTAGACTGGAATATAGAAATCTTATAGACTTTGCTGGGAGAAGGAAATGCATGATTAGCATGCATGATCTCTGTGACCTCAAAAATGCACCAAAAATGCAGTAAAAGATGCATAGTGTGAACATAGCCTAAGACTTTTGGGGTATGTCTCTACCAGCTACGCAGCTCTAGAGGCTAATTGTGTTACTTTTTAGGGTTACAACCTTTACAACACCAGATTATAACAACAAATCAATAAGACAACCATAATATCATAGCAAATTTGCACATGGAAGTAGAAATTTAAAGGGAATCTGTCACCTGGTTTTCCCCATATAAACTGTGGTTTCCACTAGTAAGCTCTTATATACAGCATTCTGGAATGCTGTATAGAAGTCCCCAAGCTCTATAACATAAAAAAAGACTATTTATTATACTCACCTGCTGGACAGTCCGATCTGATGGGTGTTGCTGATCTTGATCCGGCGCCTCCTCTTTTCTTGCGGTTGCCTTCGTCTTTCCTTCCTTTGTTTGGATGACGCATCCTATGTCATCCACACAGTGTCTTCCACTGCGCTCCTGCGCATGTGCATTTCTCACTGCCCTGCTTATTCCCAGTTTATATGGGACAGGTTCCCTTTAAGTAGCATAGAGGCTAATCTCCATGCAGGTATATCAACACATGATCAACAGACATCCAAGTTTCAACCTCCGATGCTTACTGGCAAATCCAGACCGTGTTAGCAATCTTAGTGATCTGAACTTACTGTATAAATACATCTCTAGTATTAAAAATAGCCAGAGGGGTGGAGGTGGGGACTTTTAAAACTGAAATTTGCTAATACACATACATTGTGTGTTTAACATAACAAATAAAGCTGAGAATTCAATTTCACAGCTTGTTATTACGAGGTACTTATTGATAGTAATGGCTGTATCCCCCCCCATTATTTTTTATGCAATTTCCCTTAGTTATAGCCATGGATGCCCTATGTAGAGCACTTGCCATATACAAGTGCATCTAAATAAATTAGAATATCAGCATAAAGTTAATTTATTTCAGTAATTCAATACAAAAAGGGAAACCCATATTATAATGACAAACTGAATGATCTATTTCAAGTGATTATTTCTGTTAATGTTGATGATTATAGCTCACAGCCAATGAAAACCCCAAAATCATCTCAGAAAATTAGAATAATTACCATAAAAAACCTGCAAAGGCTTCCTAAGTGTCAAAAAAGTCCCTTAGTCTGGTTCAGTAGGCTACACAATCATGGTGAAGACTGCTGACTTGATAAATGACCAGAAGGCAGTCATTGACACACTTCACAAGGAGGGTAAGCCACAAAAGGTCTTTGCTAAAGAAGCTGTATCCAATCATATTAATGGTAAGTTGAGTGGAAGGAAAAAAGGTGTGGTAGAAAAAGGTGCACAAGCAACCAGGATAACTGCAGCCTTGATAGGATTGTTAAGAAAAGGTCATTCAAAAATTTGAGCGAGATTTATAAGGAGTGGACTTCTGCTGGAGTCAGTGCTTCAAGAGCCACCACACACAGACGTATCCAGGATATGGAGTACAAGTGTCAGATTCCTTGTGTTAAGCAACTCATAACCAACAGACAATGCCAGAAGTGTCTTACCTGTGCCAAGGAGAAAAGGAACTACACTGGTGCTCAGTGGTCCAAGGTGTTGTTTTCAGATGAAAGTAAATTTTGCATTTCATTTCAAAATCAAGGTCCCAGAGTCTGGACGAAGAGTGGAGAGGCCACAATCCAAGCTGCTTGAGGTCTAGTGTGAAGTTTCCACAATCAGTGATGGTTTGGGGAGCCATGTCATCTGTTGGTGTAGGTCCACTGTGTTTTATCAAGACCAAAGTCAGCGCAGCCATCTATGAGGACATTTTAGAGCACTTCATGCTTCACTCTACTAACAAGCTTTTTGAAGATGGAAATTTCCTTTTCCAGCAGTACTTGGCACCTGTCCACACTGCTAAAAGTACCCATACCTGTTTTAATAACTACAGTTTCACTGTGCTTGATTGGCCAGCAAACTCGCCTGACCTAAACACGATAGAGAATCTATGGGGTATTGTCCAGAGGAAGATTAGAGACACTTGACCCAACAATGCAGATGAGCTGAAGACTGCTACAAAGGCAATCTGGGCTTTCATAACACCTCAGCAGTGCTATAGGCTGATTGCCTCCATGCCATGCCGCACGGAGGAATGAATGTTCCACGAATGTATGCCCCAGGAACTGGGTGGAACTGCAGGACAGGTATACTGGGACATGGAGAAATGAAGAGGGACTTGACTTGACCTAGGGTGACCTCTCCCATGGATCTTAGGCTTGGTAGTTTCCCGACCTCACAGGACATTCCCGAATCAAGTGCTTGGCACTAGAGATGAGCGGTGTTCAAATCGAACCGTTCACCAATTTCAAATTTGAGTTGTTTTGGGCGATGTTCGAGTCATTCGACCAACTCAAACTATTTGCTTCACGTTCGACAGTTCGAGTTAACGTTCGATAATGGTTCGATCACCAAAAGCATGGCTTTTCACAGTAAGGCTATGTGCGCATGTTAAGAACAGATATCAACCAATCCATATCACCAGTATTCAATACATAATATAATGATGAAAATCATGATGTATAGGCATGGAAAGGACTAGGGAAAGTCATGAAATTCCATATGAAACAGAAGGAGAAAGAAACGACCAACAAAGCCCAACTGCTGAATGTGAAAGGACTTTATTAAAGGTAAATGGTGAGCGGCACAATCACAAGAGACACCAGAGTTAGAAATTCCCAGTAGGTAAATAGACAGTTACTGAAGAGTCATATAAATATTCAAATTTTCATATACATGGTATAGAAGGTGATAATAGTATACATAGTATAGAAAACAAAATTACCAAAGATAACAGGCATATATATATATATATATATATATATATATATATATTTATATATATGAGAGCAAACTGTGGATCACGTGTGAAGACTAATCACTACGTGAACATACTTGCTATAATTAGCACAAGGGGTGGACGCCGGTCTCGGGTCTCCCCGGTTCCTTACCAGGTATGTCTACACTCCTTGGACATTGATCCTTCTTGGGTCCTTTCTGTGGTTTATAGGGCCCCTTGTGCTAATTATAGCAAGTATGTTCACGTAGTGATTAGTCTTCACACGTGATCCACAGTTTGCTCTCATATATATATATGCCTGTTATCTTTGGTAATTTTGTTTTCTATACTATGTATACTATTATCACCTTCTATACCATGTATATGAAAATTTGAATATTTATATGACTCTTCAGTGACTGTCTATTTACCTACCGGGAATTTCTGACTCTGGTGTCTCTTGTGATTGTGCCGCTCACCATTTACCTTTAATAAAGTCCTTTCACATTCAGCAATTGGGCTGTGTTGGTCATTTCTTTCTCCTTCTGTTTCATATGTGCGCATGTTTCATATTTGCATGCGTCCTGCGTTCCCAGCACAATCCCTTTCTCTTTCCTACTCACCGATCAGCTGCACGGCTGTCACAAAGCTCCGGCGGCTTTTCCGCTTTTGAAAATGGCTGCCGCTCATTATTCAATCTCGTATTCCCTGCTTTTCCCGCCCACCGGCGTCCATGATTGGCTGCAGTCAAACACGCCCCCACGCTGAGTGACAGCTGTCTCAGTGTAACTAATCACAGCCGCCGGTGGGCGGGTCTATATCGTGAATAATAATATATAAATAATAAATAATAATAATAATAATATAATATATACATAATAATATAAATAAATAATTAGAAAAAAACAAAACTGTGGTCCCCCCAAAATTTGAAAACCAGCCAAGATAAAACTAGATGGCTAGAGGCTGGTATTGTCAGGATGGGGAGCGCCACATTATGGGGAGCCCACCACCCTAACAATATCAGCCAGTAGCCGCCCGGAATTCCCACATCCATTAGATGTGACAGTCCCGGAACTCTACCCGGCTCATCCCGAATTGCCCTGGTGCGGTGGCAATCAGGGTAATAAGTAGTTCTATGGCTTATAGCTGCCACTAAGTCCTAGGTTAATCACGGCAGGCGTCTCCCCGAGATACCTTCCATGATTAACCAGTAAGTGAAAGTAAATAAACACACAAAACGAAAAATCCTTTATTTGGAATAAAAGACAAAAAAAACCCTCATTTACCACTTTATTAATCCCCAAATACCCCTCCAAGTCCGACGTAATCTACACAAGGTCCCACGACGCATCCAGCTCTGCTACATTGGAAGCTGACAGGAGCGGCAGTAGAACACGACTGCTCTTTGTCAGCTCCATGCAGAAACTGAAGGGAGTCGCGCTGTCAGCGGGGACATTACTGAGGTAGTGTGTGCAGTGATGATGGGAGCGGTAGTGCCTGCTTGTGTGCGGTGATGATGATGGGGGCAGTAGTGCCAGGGTGTGTGCGGTGATGATGATGGGGCGGTAGTGTTTGCATGTTTGCGGTGATGATGGGTGCGGTAGTGCCACGGTGTGTGTGGGGATGATGATGGGGGCTGTACTGCCAGAGTGTGTGCAGTGATGATGATGGGGGCGGTTGTGCCTGAGTGTGTGCGGTGATGAGGATGGGTGCGGTAGTGCCGGGGGTGTGTGGTGATGATGATGGGGGCGGTAGTGCTTGCGTGTGTGTGGTGATGATGGGTGCGGTAGTGCCGGGTTGTGTGTGGTGATGATGATGGGGGCGGTAGTGCTTGTGGGTGTGCGGTGATGATGGGTGCGGTAGTGGCGGGGTGTGTGCGTGGATGATAATGGGGGCGGTAGTGCCGTGGTGTGTGTGGTGATGATGATGGGGGCGGTAGTGCCTGCGTGTGTGCAGTGATGATGATGGGGGTGGTAGTTCCAGGGTGTGTGTGGTGATGATGGGGGCGGTAGTGCTTGCGTGTGTGCGGTGATGATGGGTGCGGTAGTGCTGGGATGTGTGTGTGGATGATGATGGGGGCGGTAGTGCCAGGGTGTGTGTGGTGATGATGATGGGGGCGGTGGTGCCTGCATGTGTGCGGTGATGATGATGGGGGCGGTAGTGTCGGGGTGTGTGCAGGGATGATGATGGGGGCAGTACTTCCAAGGTGGGTGCCGTAATGATGGGGGTGGTAGTGCCGGGGTGTGTGCGGTGATGATGATGGGGGAGGTAGTGCTTGCGTGTGTGTGGTGATGATGATGGGGGCAGTAGTGCCGGGGTGTGTCTGGTGATGATAATGGGGGCAGTAGTGTTTGCGTGTGTGCGGTGATGATGAGTGCGGTAATACCGGTTGTGCAGTGATGATGGGGGCTCGCTCTCTCTCTCTCTCCCTCTCTCTCTCGGCTTAACACAACACGTTATTTCACAGGAACCCGTTGCCTTTATATCACACTACTTACAACGCATCCGTCACATGCGTCACACAACGCATTGTGACGGATGCCGTTCAACGCAAGTGTGAAAGTACCTTCTGCTGTCAGCGGGCATGGAGCCGAGCTGAATGGCAGAGCAAGTATCCAGGGCGCATACATTCTGCATCAATTCTGCAGTCATAATACATTCACATGTGCTGCCAAAGCTCTGCAGAATTATACGCATGGACACTACGCAACGTGCGCAATGTTAATAATAATATCCAAATTCAGTGTATAGTGTGCGATGGGGGAGGGGGGTTCCTGAAATAATGGCGATCTCCATTTTTTTTTCCTAACCTACAGTGGGGTGGTGCAGGCTGTAAAGCGGGCTTTACAGGCTACAATTTATCTAACGATGTGTCGGCGGGGTCACGTCGTAAGTGACGCACATCCAGCATCGTTAGTTACATTGTAGTGTGTGAAACCTCAGTGCGATTGCGATTGAACGTTAAAACATTGATCGCATACACGTTGTTCAAATACTAAAAATTGAACGTCCGGTTGTTCAATGTTCCCGAGGCAGCACACATCGCAGTGTGTGACACCCCGGGAACAATGAACAGCAGCTTACCTGCGTCCCGCGGCTCCCGCCGGCAATGCTGAAAGAAGGAGGTGGGCGCGATGTTTACGTCCCGCTCATCTCCACCCCTCTGCTTCTATTGGCCGGCTGCCGCGTGACGTCGCAGTGACGCTGAACATCCCTCCCACTCCAGGAAGTGGATGTTCGCCGCCCACATCGAGGTCGTATGGAAGGTAAGTACGTGTGACAAGAAAATATCGTTTGTGCGATACGGTCAACAAATTGAACGTGCCGCACATACGATGGGGGCGGGTCACATTGCATACGATATCGTATGCGAAATTGTAAGGTGTAAAGCAGCCTTAAGACAATCACACACACACAGCAAAGTGCATTTTTTGCACACAAGCAAGGGCATGTGTCATTGGTTGTATATGTCCCATGTCCTTGCCCTATAAAGACTTCTGAGTAGTTTCACTTTTGGACACCGAAGAAGGAGTTTACTCTATGTATACGTACTTCATACCAGGACTGGCTCATCTGGATCGATCCGTGCACCTCCTGATTTGTCCTGTAGCTTCTACGCTGGTAAGCTGAAGCTTTTTTTTGTTTTCTATGTGTTTGTATGTGTTTGTGTTTGCCTGCCATTTTCTTCAATGGGGTTCGAAGGTGTTCGTCGAATGTTCGTCGACCGTTCGACGAACACACCCGCCGTTTGACGAACCGAACTGAACTCAAACACTAGGGGGTGGCTCATCTCTACTTGACACTTCCGCAGTAGTAGCACTCTCCAGCTACTCACCCAGTCCCCTGATGTAGCCTGGACTCTGCGACGCAGTCCATCTCCATAGATTCATGCGGAGTAGTGTTCCTGGTGGGATGAGGCAACATGAGATGATGAAAGGTAGGAGGCAGAAGCGTTTTTTTCCTCTCCCTTTTACGGGCGACTGCTCCTGGAAGCGTAAGTCAACATGGGTTGCCAAAGAAATCAAGTCTTCCTAGGTGGAAGGTACATCCCGCTCGAACAATTCATCCTTAGTTCTTCTGAACAGACCTTCCCAGAAGGCGGCCACTAATGCCTCGTTGTTCCATCCGAGTTCAGAAGACAGGGTGCGGAACTTGATGGCGCACTGCCCAATCATGAAATTCTAATGAGCGTTGAGGTGGTGAAGGCGAGGCGTTCCAGGTCATCAAATACCTTGCAAAAAGTAGATAGGAAGGAGCTCAGATGTTGGATGATCGTTCTTCTGCCATAGATGATTTATACATGCCACTGCCTGTCTAGTCAGATGCGACATGACAAATGCCACTTTGGAGCAATCAGTCGCCTGCCGTAAAGGAGAGAGCTCGAAATGCAAGGAGAACTGATTTAACATTCCTTGGCATAGTCTTGGCTCACCTCCATACATTGGTGGATAAGCAAGGCGAGATCTGGACAGGAATTCTGGTGATCCTACAGGATCTGGAGTAGCTGAGGGTTCCGAATTCTTCAGGGCGTACAGACGGGAGTCTATGGATGTCATGTACTTGGACATGCGTCTCTGTGCTTCGTGCTGGAGGGAGAGTTCCCTCTGCATCTCGACAAGCTGGGGAGAATCAGAGGATCTGGAAGCCTGCATAGATGCCAGATGGGATTACATGGACTTCATGTGTGCCACTAGTTTCGCTACTGTGGGCATGCTGGTGGTGATGTCACGCTAACAGGAAGTAAGCTGTGTGTAGAGCGCACGTTGCTCGTTCCATAGTGGCATGGGTATTTTCTGAAAGATGACGCTGTGAAGGTGGGCGGAAGTAACTGGACTTCACCTGTTTGCACGCTTCTCCTGGTGTTCATAAAAGGGGTGATTTCTGAGCGGTGAGTAGGTATGGCACACCACAGATGAGCTGAAGAATGATGGAAGTGGTAAGAGATCAGTTTTGATCGCTTTAATGTGTCTATGTATTCAATGTTTAGCTTGATGTGGCTTTAATGAGCCTTTTTTGTGGCATATGTTTTCACAGCCCAGTAAGCGGTGACCATGTTTAATGGTGAAAATTGGCGCAATATAAGCGCAAAAAGGTTCTTTTCTCCCCTGATGAATCTGCCCAGAAGAAATGTCTTGAGAGCGTTTTAGTCTTCTTTATGCTGAATCTGAATGTGATTCTATGAATCAGAGGAATTCTGCGGGGATTACTGCTACATAATTGGGTGAGAGCGTTCCTTTGGTATGATTAATGGTGGTGATTGATAAATATTATGTTTGGGAATACTGCTCTCCTAAGAGTATTAATATCGTGTACTGAACCCCCCTGTTTTTGACTGTTCATTTACCGGACGGGCGGATCTTGTAGGTCTATGAAACATTTCTGACATCAGTGAATTGTAGTTTGATATGAGAAAATTTACATTGGGTTTAGTATAGACTATTATAGTCAATTTTTCTTTCGAAGAATCCTGCTGGGACTATTGTTATACACTTGGGTGGGAGCGTCTTGAGCGACAGCGTCTGCTGGAGCACTGCCCTGCAGAGTCAGCCAGAATACAGAGGCCATGGGGCGTGTGGCGGGTGGTCAGGCAGGCCAAGTCATACACAGTACGGTGAGAAAGAAGACTGGAGGAACGAGCAAAAGCGGGGTCGAGGTCAGGCCAAGGTCAGTACCAGAAGAAGCAACCAAGTGGGAAGGTAGGAAGAGGGGGAACGACTGGGGCTATTTTGGGAAGTAAGGAGGTGGGACGGAACACAGACAGAGCACAGGGGAAGGACGGATCAGGAAACACTTACAGGGACCAGAAATCACAGGCAAAGCAGTGCTAAGCATATAGCCGGCGCTAGTTCACCAGAGATGACATAATTTAAAGCATCCAAGCTCCGGAAGTGAGACCCGAGAGAAGGCTCCGCCCCCTAGCGATGTGGAACTATGACAGGGATAAAGAGCTGGATGCACTTTTTGCACATTATCCCCCTTTTCCCCTGTAATATGAAAACTGTGCATCCACCTACTTACAAGTTAGGAAGGGGTCGAGGTTAAATAGCAGGATACACAGTTTGCATGTTACAAGGGAAATGGGGGGTAATGTGCAAAAAGAGCATCCAGCTACAATCTCCTCCACATTGTACAGTAATGATGATGGGAGGCAACAGTGCTGCCTCCTTGCTTCATTAGCTATCTTCTTGGCAGCACCCGCCCCATAGCCTGGAAGACCTAATTTACATAGAGAGATAAAAGATAATTTTTCCAAAAGAAGGCACCTGATAGTAGGCATAAAGGTATGATTATTTTCAGCCCTCTATTACCTGCCCATATTAATAGGTTAGATACTTTCAAATGGGGCGACAGATTAACTTTAAAAGTATGTACACTGGCAGGGGCTGAATGACACCAGGTCGCCTAACCTATTGGGCCCCATAGCAGTGGCATGGCCATCCACAATTAGCTGTACGCCACAGAGAAAGCGGCATGGACGGTGTCCCTGATGGCGAGCTAGCCTCCACATTTGTCAAGGGTCCTGGCATTTTCCCAGGTGCGCCGAGTAGTGACTTCGACCCTGCCAGATGGACTTGATGATGTTGAGATTAAGGTTCTATTGGAGCCATATCATTACTTCCATGACTCCTTTTTTACACTGATGATAAACAAGTTGAGGCTATTAAGACTTGTGATGAGTGAACCCATGGATATTCGTGTTCGCCAAACCAAAATGGGAAAAATAAAAAATCGGGTTCAGCAAGTGAACTTGACACCAAACTTGACCCTGAACAACAAACCCCATACAAGTCAATGGGATGAGACTTTAGAGGCTGTAAGTGCTAGGGGGCTGCAAATGGAAGTTATATGGTAGCAAGAGCAGGATAATTATACATACCGTGTTTCCCGATGTTTCCCAGAGGATCAGGCTGCAGTCAGACTGTCTTCCAGGACTGCTAATTAATGTTCATCAATATTCACTGCCTCTGCTACCCACCCTCTGTGCTAGTATCTGTGATTGGTTGCAAACAGCTATATATGTCCATATCCAGTGTTTGCAACTGTGATTGGCTGCAGTCAGTTTGCTGTATGTAGCACTGGTAAAAGAACAGCTGCAGGCTACAGCCCCCACCTATGAGCTTTACTGTGGCTGGATATCAAAACAGAGGGGGAAAAAAGACATAGGGCACCCCACATTTTTTTTATCAGCCTTGATAAAGCAGACAGGTGGAGGCTAGTATTATCAGGTTGGGAGGAGCCATGTTTATTGCCCGCCAGCCTAAAAATGGCATCCTTCAGCTGCCCAGAATTGTCACATTTATTAGATGACAAATTGCAGCTGTCATTATTACCACTGCGGAGACACCATCACGTGTTTCTCAACGCAGTGATTCTAGAGCAATGCCCCTGGGAAATATTCAAAGCAAGAAGGCCTGCGGAGACACCATCACATGTTTCTCAACGCTGGCAGAAAACTAGCCAGGTCTTTCACTGGGAAGGAACAACCACGGGAAGGGCAGTCTTCAGTCAAGGAGACCACCTATGCCAAACATGGTATCCATCCACAGACAGCCGTTTTGGGGTATTTGCCCCTCATCAGTGTGGAGTAGGAATCTGGCTAGTGGAAGCATTGCCTAGTAAAAGACTATGTGAGCAAGGATGGTTGACCTTGATCTTGCTTTGAATATTTCCCAGGGGGCATTGCTCTAGAATCACTGCGTTGAGAAACACGTGATGGTGTCTCCGCAGTGGTGGATGTTGATCTCCCTAAGGTCAACCATCCTTGCTCACATAGTCTTTTACTAGGCAATGCTCCCACTAGCCAGATTCCTACTCCACACTGATGAGGGGCAAATACCCTGAAACGGCTGTCTGTGGATGGATACCATGTTTGGCATAAGTGGTCTCCTTGACTGGAGACTGCCCTTTCCGTGGTTGTTCCTTCCTGGTGAAAGACCTGACTAGTTTCCTGCCAGCGTTGAGAAACATGTGATGTTGTCTCCGCAGGCCTTCTTTCTTTGAATATTTCCCAGGGGGCATTGCTCTAGAATCACTGCGTTGAGAAACACGTGATGGTGTCTCCGCAGTGGTGGAGGCTGCTGTTTTTAGGCTGGGGAAGGTCCCAATTACTATGGACCTACCCGAGCTGAGAATGCCAGCCCCCAGCTGTCAGCTTTATCTTGACTGGGTATCAAAATTGGGGGGACTACACACTATTTTTAAAATTATTTAACTGATTAAAAAAGCCACATGGGGTCCCTCTTATTTGGTACACAGCCAAGATATGGAGCATAGCTGGGGGATGCAGCCTGAAGCCCTCTGCTTTACCTTTGCTGAATATCTATATATGAGGCACCCTGCGTAATTTTATTTATTTATTTTGACACTTTCCTCAAGCAGACAGACAGCCTCTGTGAGGGCAACCAATCACAAATGCTTGCATGCCGGCATATTGACTGCAGCCAATCACAGACATTGTCACAGACAGTGGACAGGGGAAGGAGAGAATATGTAAGAGATGTTATGAGTGTACCCAGAAGTAGTGTTACAGCCACGCCACAGAGACTGGTAAGTATGTCCTGCTTTTAACCATTTTTTTCTCTTTTTTTACAGTGATTCTCCTGGCCAATCAGAGCCATGCAAAGTGGCATGGCTGTCTTGGCTCCGGAAGTGCCCACAGCCTAAAATCTTGCTGATTGGCTGTTTTGCATCCTTCTAACAAGCTTTATTCAGGGGATAAACCTGAAGGAACCATACATACAGGCAATAAACTGTTTTGTCCATAGTCATTGTCAGTAGTGTCCATAGAGATCCCTTTACATTGGACATAGACGGTGTCATAATGTGACTGTAGTATAGCGAGGTACAAGGGGCTCCTATACTGTCCCTCACTCTAAGGGACTCTAGGCTATCTCTGTCCTCAGGATAAGCCCTGATGGTGGAGATGCCTGAGTCTCATGCCTTGCTATACTCCTAAATGAAACTAATCTTTTTCTCCCTCAGGGAAGGTAGCGGCAGGAGTATAAGGGAAAACAGATTTACACTGAGAGGAATAACAGAAGCTCAGTCACACTGCACACTCTCAGGAATTAACACTAAGACACTAAAGTGATAAGCAAGTGGAGCAAGGTAGCAAGACAAAGACAAAAAGGGTTAACACTAGGGTTGATCGAATACCTCAAATATTCGGCTTCACCAATATTTGCCGAATAGGTCGCCGCTATTCGACTATTCGCGAATATTCGATGCGCAATGTAAGTCTATGGGAAACCCGAATAACAACTATTCGGAACTATTCGGGCTTCCCATACACTTACATTGCGCATCGAATATTCACATAGCGGTGACCTATTCATCGGATATTTGCAAAGCTGAATACTTGAGGTATTCGATCATCCCTAGTTAACACCAAAAAAGCTCACATCAATATTACATACAACCAGCAGTAAGAATAGGTAAATCCACATCTCCAGACCAGATTACACAAGCAATAGTTGGCACTATAAGGACAGTCCAGCCATATATAGGAGGAGAGTGAATATGACTGGTTCTACCATAGTATGTGACATAAGCAGACCAGCAGAGATTATCCCTTGCTTGCCTGCCTAGCAAATACAAGTCTGTGAGGGGACGCCTGAGTTTCAGGCACTGACAAAAGACATCGGAGAAGTTAGAAGGCAAGGTGCAAGAATCTGTTTTTTCCACAGATCCTGACACCATCATGACAGTTGGCGATGCTTGCAAAAACTTCCTTGTTACAGAAGTCATCCCAAAAAGGAAGTAGTTCCTATGTAACATTTGATTTAGGAGCGCTAAACAATTTAGGAGCTCTAAACAAAATGGCTGTTTACCATTACTCAAACTACAGTCCCTGACAGAAGTTCTGTCACTTATCCATGTTATGCAAATAAAAGCGACATGTTATGTAAATAAAAGTGAAATGTTATGTAAATAAAAGCAACCTGACTTTAAATTCATCCATTGGTTTCATAAATTACTTTTTTGAAAACTGAAACCCTCCCAAATTTGGTTTAGGTTATGAAAATAAAGTTGCTGCAAAGCTGAAATATTGATCATTTAATGAACACAAAAAGGTCAGATTTTGGCAAGACAAAAGTTTTGTTGCCTGTCATATAATTCACCCAATCCTAGTTTACATCCTCACCTGTGCTCACTAAATGATCACTTAATTAGTGGGTGTGTATAAAAAGAAACCCAGCACCCCAGACCTTCACTTGAACTGTACCTTGATCCCTGACAGCATGCCAAAAATCCACCCTGCGACCAAAGCCTTGATTATCAAGAGGCTGAAGACCAGAAACACTGCAGAGGTGGCTGGCACCTTTAATGTGTCTGAGCATCAAGTACAAAGAATTAAAAAAAAGATTTGAAGAGACTGGAGATGTTTTTGACAAGCCCAGGTCCAGCAGACCCCGCAAGACAACTGCTCAGGAGGAACGTTTGTTGAATAGAAAATCCAAAGCCAGCCCCTCTTCCACTGCAGCAGAGCTCCAACAGGCCTGGTCACCTCAAGTCCTTGTGTCAACTAGAACAGTTTGTAGGATTCTGTCTCGAAATGGACTCCATGGCCGAATCAGTGCCCAGAAGCCAACACTAAACAAAAGGCAATTAAAAGTTCCACAGCCTGCTAAACAGATGGATGCTGGAAAAGTGGCAGAAGGTGGATTTCTCTGATGAATCTTTAGTTGAATTACACCACAGCCACCCACTGCAAATACTGCAGGAGACCTACTGGAGCCCGTAGGGATCCAAAATACACCCAGAAAACAGTTAAATTTGGTGGTAGAAAGATCATGGCTGGGGTTACATTCACTATGGGGGTGTGCGAAACATTTGCAAGGTGGAAGGCAATATCAATAGCCTAAAATATAAAGACGTATTAGCTACCTCTTACATTCCCAATCAAAAAAAGGGTCAAATTCTGCAGCAGGATCGTGCTACATCTCATACATCCATCTCTACAACAAAGTTCCTCCTGGCATAGAAGATCAAGGTGCTCAAGGACTGGCCAGCCCATTCACCAGACATGAACATCATTGAGCATGTCTGGGGTGGGATGAAAGAGGAAGCTTGGAAGACAAAACCAAAGAATTTAGATGAACTCTAGGAGGCATGTAAGACAGCATTCTTTGCTATTCCTGATGACTTCATCAATAAATTGTATGAATCATTGTTGAACCGCATGGATGCAGCCCTTCAAGCTCATGGAAGTCACACAAAATATTAAATATGGCTCTAATGGCACCACAACTTCATCACAAATGTTATGTGTGCCGTCCCTGTGCCAGCAGCCGCCGCTGCTCGGATCCGGACCTTCTGTGGGTGGCTCGAGGGTCTCCGGACCCGGGGGTCTCGTGGACACGCCGAGTAAAAAGGGGGAGATGTAGATGTATGGGCTAGGCCGTATTAAGTTCGTGACGCCACCTACGGTGTGTGGTGGTAGGTCTATTTACCTACCGGGAATTTCTGACTCTGGTGTCTCTTGTGATTGTGCCGCTCACCATTTACCTTTAATAAAGTCCTTTCACATTCAGCAATTGGGCTGTGTTGGTCATTTCTTTCTCCTTCTGTTTCATATGTGCGCATGTTTCATATTTGCATGCGTCCTGCGTTCCCAGCACAATCCCTTTCTCTTTCCTACTCACCGATCAGCTGCACGGCTGTCACAAAGCTCCGGCGGCTTTTCCGCTTTTGAAAATGGCTGCCGCTCATTATTCAATCTCGTATTCCCTGCTTTTCCCGCCCACCGGCGTCCATGATTGGTTGCAGTCAAACACGCCCCCACGCTGAGTGACAGCTGTCTCAGTGTAACTAATCACAGCCGCCGGTGGGCGGGTCTATATCGTGAATAATAATATATAAATAATAAATAATAATAATAATAATATAATATATACATAATAATATAAATAAATAATTAGAAAAAAACAAAACTGTGGTCCCCCCAAAATTTGAAAACCAGCCAAGATAAAACTAGATGGCTAGAGGCTGGTATTGTCAGGATGGGGAGCGCCACATTATGGGGAGCCCACCACCCTAACAATATCAGCCAGTAGCCGCCCGGAATTCCCACATCCATTAGATGCGACAGTCCCGGAACTCTACCCGGCTCATCCCGAATTGCCCTGGTGCGGTGGCAATCAGGGTAATAAGTAGTTCTATGGCTTATAGCTGCCACTAAGTCCTAGGTTAATCACGGCAGGCGTCTCCCCGAGATACCTTCCATGATTAACCAGTAAGTGAAAGTAAATAAACACACAAAACGAAAAATCCTTTATTTGGAATAAAAGACAAAAAAACCCCTCATTTACCACTTTATTAATCCCCAAATACCCCTCCAAGTCCGACGTAATCTACACAAGGTCCCACGACGCATCCAGCTCTGCTACATTGGAAGCTGACAGGAGCGGCAGTAGAACACGACTGCTCTTTGTCAGCTCCATGCAGAAACTGAAGGGAGTCGCGCTGTCAGCGGGGACATTACTGAGGTAGTGTGTGCAGTGATGATGGGAGCGGTAGTGCCTGCTTGTGTGCGGTGATGATGATGGGGGCAGTAGTGCCAGGGTGTGTGCGGTGATGATGATGGGGCGGTAGTGTTTGCATGTTTGCGGTGATGATGGGTGCGGTAGTGCCACGGTGTGTGTGGGGATGATGATGGGGGCTGTACTGCCAGAGTGTGTGCAGTGATGATGATGGGGGCGGTTGTGCCTGAGTGTGTGCGGTGATGAGGATGGGTGCGGTAGTGCCGGGGGTGTGTGGTGATGATGATGGGGGCGGTAGTGCTTGCGTGTGTGTGGTGATGATGGGTGCGGTAGTGCCGGGTTGTGTGTGGTGATGATGATGGGGGCGGTAGTGCTTGTGGGTGTGCGGTGATGATGGGTGCGGTAGTGGCGGGGTGTGTGCGTGGATGATAATGGGGGCGGTAGTGCCGTGGTGTGTGTGGTGATGATGATGGGGGCGGTAGTGCCTGCGTGTGTGCGGTGATGATGATGGGGGTGGTAGTTCCAGGGTGTGTGTGGTGATGATGGGGGCGGTAGTGCTTGCGTGTGTGCGGTGATGATGGGTGCGGTAGTGCTGGGATGTGTGTGTGGATGATGATGGGGGAGGTAGTGCCAGGGTGTGTGTGGTGATGATGATGGGGGCGGTGGTGCCTGCATGTGTGCGGTGATGATGATGGGGGGCGGTAGTGTCGGGGTGTGTGCAGGGATGATGATGGGGGCAGTACTTCCAAGGTGGGTGCCGTAATGATGGGGGTGGTAGTGCCGGGGTGTGTGCGGTGATGATGATGGGGGAGGTAGTGCTTGCGTGTGTGTGGTGATGATGATGGGGGCAGTAGTGCCGGGGTGTGTCTGGTGATGATAATGGGGGCAGTAGTGTTTGCGTGTGTGCGGTGATGATGAGTGCGGTAATACCGGTTGTGCAGTGATGATGGGGGCTCGCTCTCTCTCTCTCTCCCTCTCTCTCTCGGCTTAACACAACACGTTATTTCACAGGAACCCGTTGCCTTTATATCACACTACTTACAACGCATCCGTCACATGCGTCACACAACGCATTGTGACGGATGCCGTTCAACGCAAGTGTGAAAGTACCTTCTGCTGTCAGCGGGCATGGAGCCGAGCTGAATGGCAGAGCAAGTATCCAGGGCGCATACATTCTGCATCAATTCTGCAGTCATAATACATTCACATGTGCTGCCAAAGCTCTGCAGAATTATACGCATGGACACTACGCAACGTGCGCAATGTTAATAATAATATCCAAATTCAGTGTATAGTGTGCGATGGGGGAGGGGGGTTCCTGAAATAATGGCGATCTCCATTTTTTTTTCCTAACCTACAGTGGGGTGGTGCAGGCTGTAAAGCGGGCTTTACAGGCTACAATTTATCTAACGATGTGTCGGCGGGGTCACGTCGTAAGTGACGCACATCCAGCATCGTTAGTTACATTGTAGTGTGTGAAACCTCAGTGCGATTGCGATTGAACGTTAAAACATTGATCGCATACACGTTGTTCAAATACTAAAAATTGAACGTCCGGTTGTTCAATGTTCCCGAGGCAGCACACATCGCAGTGTGTGACACCCCGGGAACAATGAACAGCAGCTTACCTGCGTCCCGCGGCTCCCGCCGGCAATGCTGAAAGAAGGAGGTGGGCGCGATGTTTACGTCCCGCTCATCTCCACCCCTCTGCTTCTATTGGCCGGCTGCCGCGTGACGTCGCAGTGACGCCGAACATCCCTCCCACTCCAGGAAGTGGATGTTCGCCGCCCACATCGAGGTCGTATGGAAGGTAAGTACGTGTGACAAGAAAATATCGTTTGTGCGATACGGTCAACAAATTGAACGTGCCGCACATACGATGGGGGCGGGTCAAATTGCATACGATATCGTATGCGAAATTGTAAGGTGTAAAGCAGCCTTAAGACAATCACACACACACAGCAAAGTGCATTTTTTGCACACAAGCAAGGGCATGTGTCATTGGTTGTATATGTCCCATGTCCTTGCCCTATAAAGACTTCTGAGTAGTTTCACTTTTGGACACCGAAGAAGGAGTTTACTCTATGTATACGTACTTCATACCAGGACTGGCTCATCTGGATCGATCCGTGCACCTCCTGATTTGTCCTGTAGCTTCTACGCTGGTAAGCTGAAGCTTTTTTTTGTTTTCTATGTGTTTGTATGTGTTTGTGTTTGCCTGCCATTTTCTTCAATGGGGTTCGAAGGTGTTCGTCGAATGTTCGTCGACCGTTCGACGAACACACCCGCCGTTTGACGAACCGAACTGAACTCAAACACTAGGGGGTGGCTCATCTCTACTTGACACTTCCGCAGTAGTAGCACTCTCCAGCTACTCACCCAGTCCCCTGATGTAGCCTGGACTCTGCGACGCAGTCCATCTCCATAGATTCATGCGGAGTAGTGTTCCTGGTGGGATGAGGCAACATGAGATGATGAAAGGTAGGAGGCAGAAGCGTTTTTTTCCTCTCCCTTTTACGGGCGACTGCTCCTGGAAGCGTAAGTCAACATGGGTTGCCAAAGAAATCAAGTCTTCCTAGGTGGAAGGTACATCCCGCTCGAACAATTCATCCTTAGTTCTTCTGAACAGACCTTCCCAGAAGGCGGCCACTAATGCCTCGTTGTTCCATCCGAGTTCAGAAGACAGGGTGCGGAACTTGATGGCGCACTGCCCAATCATGAAATTCTAATGAGCGTTGAGGTGGTGAAGGCGAGGCGTTCCAGGTCATCAAATACCTTGCAAAAAGTAGATAGGAAGGAGCTCAGATGTTGGATGATCGTTCTTCTGCCATAGATGATTTATACATGCCACTGCCTGTCTAGTCAGATGCGACATGACAAATGCCACTTTGGAGCAATCAGTCGCCTGCCGTAAAGGAGAGAGCTCGAAATGCAAGGAGAACTGATTTAACATTCCTTGGCATAGTCTTGGCTCACCTCCATACATTGGTGGATAAGCAAGGCGAGATCTGGACAGGAATTCTGGTGATCCTACAGGATCTGGAGTAGCTGAGGGTTCCGAATTCTTCAGGGCGTACAGACGGGAGTCTATGGATGTCATGTACTTGGACATGCGTCTCTGTGCTTCGTGCTGGAGGGAGAGTTCCCTCTGCATCTCGACAAGCTGGGGAGAATCAGAGGATCTGGAAGCCTGCATAGATGCCAGATGGGATTACATGGACTTCATGTGTGCCACTAGTTTCGCTACTGTGGGCATGCTGGTGGTGATGTCACGCTAACAGGAAGTAAGCTGTGTGTAGAGCGCACGTTGCTCGTTCCATAGTGGCATGGGTATTTTCTGAAAGATGACGCTGTGAAGGTGGGCGGAAGTAACTGGACTTCACCTGTTTGCACGCTTCTCCTGGTGTTCATAAAAGGGGTGATTTCTGAGCGGTGAGTAGGTATGGCACACCACAGATGAGCTGAAGAATGATGGAAGTGGTAAGAGATCAGTTTTGATCGCTTTAATGTGTCTATGTATTCAATGTTTAGCTTGATGTGGCTTTAATGAGCCTTTTTTGTGGCATATGTTTTCACAGCCCAGTAAGCGGTGACCATGTTTAATGGTGAAAATTGGCGCAATATAAGCGCAAAAAGGTTCTTTTCTCCCCTGATGAATCTGCCCAGAAGAAATGTCTTGAGAGCGTTTTAGTCTTCTTTATGCTGAATCTGAATGTGATTCTATGAATCAGAGGAATTCTGCGGGGATTACTGCTACATAATTGGGTGAGAGCGTTCCTTTGGTATGATTAATGGTGGTGATTGATAAATATTATGTTTGGGAATACTGCTCTCCTAAGAGTATTAATATCGTGTACTGAACCCCCCTGTTTTTGACTGTTCATTTACCGGACGGGCGGATCTTGTAGGTCTATGAAACATTTCTGACATCAGTGAATTGTAGTTTGATATGAGAAAATTTACATTGGGTTTAGTATAGACTATTATAGTCAATTTTTCTTTCGAAGAATCCTGCTGGGACTATTGTTATACACTTGGGTGGGAGCGTCTTGAGCGACAGCGTCTGCTGGAGCACTGCCCTGCAGAGTCAGCCAGAATACAGAGGCCATGGGGCGTGTGGCGGGTGGTCAGGCAGGCCAAGTCATACACAGTACGGTGAGAAAGAAGACTGGAGGAACGAGCAAAAGCGGGGTCGAGGTCAGGCCAAGGTCAGTACCAGAAGAAGCAACCAAGTGGGAAGGTAGGAAGAGGGGGAACGACTGGGGCTATTTTGGGAAGTAAGGAGGTGGGACGGAACACAGACAGAGCACAGGGGAAGGACGGATCAGGAAACACTTACAGGGACCAGAAATCACAGGCAAAGCAGTGCTAAGCATATAGCCGGCGCTAGTTCACCAGAGATGACATAATTTAAAGCATCCAAGCTCCGGAAGTGAGACCCGAGAGAAGGCTCCGCCCCCTAGCGATGTGGAACTATGACAGGGATAAAGAGCTGGATGCACTTTTTGCACATTATCCCCCTTTTCCCCTGTAATATGAAAACTGTGCATCCACCTACTTACAAGTTAGGAAGGGGTCGAGGTTAAATAGCAGGATACACAGTTTGCATGTTACAAGGGAAATGGGGGGTAATGTGCAAAAAGAGCATCCAGCTACAATCTCCTCCACATTGTACAGTAATGATGATGGGAGGCAACAGTGCTGCCTCCTTGCTTCATTAGCTATCTTCTTGGCAGCACCCGCCCCATAGCCTGGAAGACCTAATTTACATAGAGAGATAAAAGATAATTTTTCCAAAAGAAGGCACCTGATAGTAGGCATAAAGGTATGATTATTTTCAGCCCTCTATTACCTGCCCATATTAATAGGTTAGATACTTTCAAATGGGGCGACAGATTAACTTTAAAAGTATGTACACTGGCAGGGGCTGAATGACACCAGGTCGCCTAACCTATTGGGCCCCATAGCAGTGGCATGGCCATCCACAATTAGCTGTACGCCACAGAGAAAGCGGCATGGACGGTGTCCCTGATGGCGAGCTAGCCTCCACATTTGTCAAGGGTCCTGGCATTTTCCCAGGTGCGCCGAGTAGTGACTTCGACCCTGCCAGATGGACTTGATGATGTTGAGATTAAGGTTCTATTGGAGCCATATCATTACTTCCATGACTCCTTTTTTACACTGATGATAAACAAGTTGAGGCTATTAAGACTTGTGATGAGTGAACCCATGGATATTCGTGTTCGCCAAACCAAAATGGGAAAAATAAAAAATCGGGTTCAGCAAGTGAACTTGACACCAAACTTGACCCTGAACAACAAACCCCATACAAGTCAATGGGATGAGACTTTAGAGGCTGTAAGTGCTAGGGGGCTGCAAATGGAAGTTATATGGTAGCAAGAGCAGGATAATTATACATACCGTGTTTCCCGATGTTTCCCAGAGGATCAGGCTGCAGTCAGACTGTCTTCCAGGACTGCTAATTAAGGTTCATCAATATTCACTGCCTCTGCTACCCACCCTCTGTGCTAGTATCTGTGATTGGTTGCAAACAGCTATATATGTCCATATCCAGTGTTTGCAACTGTGATTGGCTGCAGTCAGTTTGCTGTATGTAGCACTGGTAAAAGAACAGCTGCAGGCTACAGCCCCCACCTATGAGCTTTACTGTGGCTGGATATCAAAACAGAGGGGGAAAAAAGACATAGGGCACCCCACATTTTTTTTATCAGCCTTGATAAAGCAGACAGGTGGAGGCTAGTATTATCAGGTTGGGAGGAGCCATGTTTATTGCCCGCCAGCCTAAAAATGGCATCCTTCAGCTGCCCAGAATTGTCACATTTATTAGATGACAAATTGCAGCTGTCATTATTACCACTGCGGAGACACCATCACGTGTTTCTCAACGCAGTGATTCTAGAGCAATGCCCCTGGGAAATATTCAAAGCAAGAAGGCCTGCGGAGACACCATCACATGTTTCTCAACGCTGGCAGAAAACTAGCCAGGTCTTTCACTGGGAAGGAACAACCACGGGAAGGGCAGTCTTCAGTCAAGGAGACCACCTATGCCAAACATGGTATCCATCCACAGACAGCCGTTTTGGGGTATTTGCCCCTCATCAGTGTGGAGTAGGAATCTGGCTAGTGGAAGCATTGCCTAGTAAAAGACTATGTGAGCAAGGATGGTTGACCTTGATCTTGCTTTGAATATTTCCCAGGGGGCATTGCTCTAGAATCACTGCGTTGAGAAACACGTGATGGTGTCTCCGCAGTGGTGGATGTTGATCTCCCTAAGGTCAACCATCCTTGCTCACATAGTCTTTTACTAGGCAATGCTCCCACTAGCCAGATTCCTACTCCACACTGATGAGGGGCAAATACCCTGAAACGGCTGTCTGTGGATGGATACCATGTTTGGCATAGGTGGTCTCCTTGACTGGAGACTGCCCTTTCCGTGGTTGTTCCTTCCCGGTGAAAGACCTGACTAGTTTCCTGCCAGCGTTGAGAAACATGTGATGTTGTCTCCGCAGGCCTTCTTTCTTTGAATATTTCCCAGGGGGCATTGCTCTAGAATCACTGCGTTGAGAAACACGTGATGGTGTCTCCGCAGTGGTGGAGGCTGCTGTTTTTAGGCTGGGGAAGGTCCCAATTACTATGGACCTACCCGAGCTGAGAATGCCAGCCCCCAGCTGTCAGCTTTATCTTGACTGGGTATCAAAATTGGGGGGACTACACACTATTTTTAAAATTATTTAACTGATTAAAAAAGCCACATGGGGTCCCTCTTATTTGGTACACAGCCAAGATATGGAGCATAGCTGGGGGATGCAGCCTGAAGCCCTCTGCTTTACCTTTGCTGAATATCTATATATGAGGCACCCTGCGTAATTTTATTTATTTATTTTGACACTTTCCTCAAGCAGACAGACAGCCTCTGTGAGGGCAACCAATCACAAATGCTTGCATGCCGGCATATTGACTGCAGCCAATCACAGACATTGTCACAGACAGTGGACAGGGGAAGGAGAGAATATGTAAGAGATGTTATGAGTGTACCCAGAAGTAGTGTTACAGCCACGCCACAGAGACTGGTAAGTATGTCCTGCTTTTAACCATTTTTTTCTCTTTTTTTACAGTGATTCTCCTGGCCAATCAGAGCCATGCAAAGTGGCATGGCTGTCTTGGCTCCGGAAGTGCCCACAGCCTAAAATCTTGCTGATTGGCTGTTTTGCATCCTTCTAACAAGCTTTATTCAGGGGATAAACCTGAAGGAACCATACATACAGGCAATAAACTGTTTTGTCCATAGTCATTGTCAGTAGTGTCCATAGAGATCCCTTTACATTGGACATAGACAGTGTCATAATGTGACTGTAGTATAGCGAGGTACAAGGGGCTCCTATACTGTCCCTCACTCTAAGGGACTCTAGGCTATCTCTGTCCTCAGGATAAGCCCTGATGGTGGAGATGCCTGAGTCTCATGCCTTGCTATACTCCTAAATGAAACTAATCTTTTTCTCCCTCAGGGAAGGTAGCGGCAGGAGTATAAGGGAAAACAGATTTACACTGAGAGGAATAACAGAAGCTCAGTCACACTGCACACTCTCAGGAATTAACACTAAGACACTAAAGTGATAAGCAAGTGGAGCAAGGTAGCAAGACAAAGACAAAAAGGGTTAACACTAGGGTTGATCGAATACCTCAAATATTCGGCTTCACCAATATTTGCCGAATAGGTCGCCGCTATTCGACTATTCGCGAATATTCGATGCGCAATGTAAGTCTATGGGAAACCCGAATAACAACTATTCGGAACTATTCGGGCTTCCCATACACTTACATTGCGCATCGAATATTCACATAGCGGAGACGTATTCATCGGATATTTGCAAAGCTGAATACTTGAGGTATTCGATCATCCCTAGTTAACACCAAAAAAACTCACATCAATATTACATACAACCAGCAGTAAGAATAGGTAAATCCACATCTCCAGACCAGATTACACAAGCAATAGTTGGCACTATAAGGACAGTCCAGCCATATATAGGAGGAGAGTGAATATGACTGGTTCTACCATAGTATGTGACATAAGCAGACCAGCAGAGATTATCCCTTGCTTGCCTGCCTAGCAAATACAAGTCTGTGAGGGGACGCCTGAGTTTCAGGCACTGACAAAAGACATCGGAGAAGTTAGAAGGCAAGGTGCAAGAATCTGTTTTTTCCACAGATCCTGACACCATCATGACAGTTGGCGATGCTTGCAAAAACTTCCTTGTTACAGAAGTCATCCCAAAAAGGAAGTAGTTCCTATGTAACATTTGATTTAGGAGCGCTAAACAATTTAGGAGCTCTAAACAAAATGGCTGTTTACCATTACTCAAACTACAGTCCCTGACAGAAGTTCTGTCACTTATCCATGTTATGCAAATAAAAGCGACATGTTATGTAAATAAAAGTGAAATGTTATGTAAATAAAAGCAACCTGACTTTAAATTCATCCATTGGTTTCATAAATTACTTTTTTGAAAACTGAAACCCTCCCAAATTTGGTTTAGGTTATGAAAATAAAGTTGCTGCAAAGCTGAAATATTGATCATTTAATGAACACAAAAAGGTCAGATTTTGGCAAGACAAAAGTTTTGTTGCCTGTCATATAATTCACCCAATCCTAGTTTACATCCTCACCTGTGCTCACTAAATGATCACTTAATTAGTGGGTGTGTATAAAAAGAAACCCAGCACCCCAGACCTTCACTTGAACTGTACCTTGATCCCTGACAGCATGCCAAAAATCCACCCTGCGACCAAAGCCTTGATTATCAAGAGGCTGAAGACCAGAAACACTGCAGAGGTGGCTGGCACCTTTAATGTGTCTGAGCATCAAGTACAAAGAATTAAAAAAAAGATTTGAAGAGACTGGAGATGTTTTTGACAAGCCCAGGTCCAGCAGACCCCGCAAGACAACTGCTCAGGAGGAACGTTTGTTGAATAGAAAATCCAAAGCCAGCCCCTCTTCCACTGCAGCAGAGCTCCAACAGGCCTGGTCACCTCAAGTCCTTGTGTCAACTAGAACAGTTTGTAGGATTCTGTCTCGAAATGGACTCCATGGCCGAATCAGTGCCCAGAAGCCAACACTAAACAAAAGGCAATTAAAAGTTCCACAGCCTGCTAAACAGATGGATGCTGGAAAAGTGGCAGAAGGTGGATTTCTCTGATGAATCTTTAGTTGAATTACACCACAGCCACCCACTGCAAATACTGCAGGAGACCTACTGGAGCCCGTATGGATCCAAAATACACCCAGAAAACAGTTAAATTTGGTGGTAGAAAGATCATGGCTGGGGTTACATTCACTATGGGGGTGTGCGAAACATTTGCAAGGTGGAAGGCAATATCAATAGCCTAAAATATAAAGACGTATTAGCTACCTCTTACATTCCCAATCAAAAAAAGGGTCAAATTCTGCAGCAGGATCGTGCTACATCTCATACATCCATCTCTACAACAAAGTTCCTCCTGGCATAGAAGATCAAGGTGCTCAAGGACTGGCCAGCCCATTCACCAGACATGAACATCATTGAGCATGTCTGGGGTGGGATGAAAGAGGAAGCTTGGAAGACAAAACCAAAGAATTTAGATGAACTCTAGGAGGCATGTAAGACAGCATTCTTTGCTATTCCTGATGACTTCATCAATAAATTGTATGAATCATTGTTGAACCGCATGGATGCAGCCCTTCAAGCTCATGGAAGTCACACAAAATATTAAATATGGCTCTAATGGCACCACAACTTCATCACAAATGTTATGTGTGCCGTCCCTGTGCCAGCAGCCGCCGCTGCTCGGATCCGGACCTTCTGTGGGTGGCTCGAGGGTCTCCGGACCCGGGGGTCTCGTGGACACGCCGAGTAAAAAGGGGGAGATGTAGATGTATGGGCTAGGCCGTATTAAGTTCGTGACGCCACCTACGGTGTGTGGTGAGGTGGGACACCACCGCTGCTGTTGCGGGGCACCCGGGGGAGATGTAGTGGCAGCTGAATGTTAACCCCTCCATGTGTAGGGATGGTTGCCCAAGGACCAAATGTCTTTCTGCAGGGTAGAGCGATGGCAAGGTCCGGCATGCTCGGACGTGTGGGGGGATGTTTGGTTACTCACAGTAAATGAATCACATGAGTATTTTGGTAAACCAAAGTGCTGGTGGCCGGTGGCATTCAGGTCCCCCACCCGGGCTGGTGGTCGCTGTCTTTTCCCTCTGCACTTGCTTTGTGTATGGTGGCCTGCCTGGTCTGGAACTCAGGAGTCCGCTCCCGGCTGGATGTGGCTTAAGGAGCCGTGCCCGCAGATGCTGGCCCATGGGATCTATGGGCCCTGGCGGTGGCCTTATCCCTATCGGTGGGCTGTTGTCTTCTTTTAGGGACTTTGGGTGGGACAGGACCTATAATCCTGCCCTCATTCAGTTAATTAGCTAGGCCGTTGGTTTTGGTCCTGGCTTCAGGGTCCGAGTACCCCCTCTGTGCTACGGTTTCCGGGTCAGTTCTCCGTGTCGGTACCGGCAGGCTACAACCCTGTCCCGGTCCACCTCAGATCTGCCGAGTCATCTTCCCGTCTCCTGCTGACGGAGACCACCGTCTGCCACCTAGCCAAAGGCTCCAGGGCTCCGACCCTGGCACCGTTCAACTTGAACTTTCTCTGCTGGAGCTACACCTAGCTCCAGCCCACACTCCTCACAACTTGAACTCCAAACTGAACTGAAGCTTAACTCCACTGTTTTCCTGCCCTATGCTGTCTAGACCCCTAGGTGGGCATGTCCAACCACCTGGTCTCACCCACTGGTGTGTCTATCTTTCCCTAAGGGGGGTGACTAGGGTTTCAGGTCGGCTGTGTGTCACCTAGGTAAGAGATGGTGTTATGCGGGGGCCTATCTGTGACTACCTGTTTTGCCAGGGCGTCACATTATGCAACATATCTTTGTCTTAGAAGTTAATTATTTGTTTGAATTTCACATTACTTTCTTTGGGTGACAAAACTATTGTCTTGCCAAAATCTGACCTTTCTGTGTTCATTAAATGATCAATATTTCAGCTTTGCAGCAACTTTATTTTCCTAACCTAAACCAAATTTGGGAGGGTTTCAGCTTTCAAAAGATTCATTTATAAAACCAATGGATGAATTTAAAGTCAGGTTATAAGCTTTTATTTACATAACATGGATAAGCGACAGAGTTTAATATATGCTCCACAGCTATAAAATGATATAAACTTTTAACATCTATGGTGATCAATATTGAGTGTCTTAGGTAACCACTTCACACCACCCAGTAACCCTGGCTGGATAGAGCAGGTGCTCCTCTGTAATATTGCCCATGTTCTCTCCTTCACAGGACGAATACTGCGATGCCGGGTGACAGAGGCAGACATTGCTTGAGCAGATCTAAAGGGTACTTTGCACGCTGAGACATCGCTAGCCGATGATAGCGATGCCGAGCGCGATAGCACCCATCCCCGTCGCACATGCGATATCTTGTGATAGCTGCCATAGCGAATATTATCGCTACAGCAGCTTCACACGCACTTACCTGGTCAGCGACGTCGCTGTGACTGCCAAAGAAGGCAGTGCGTTCGGTGTCACAGCGACGTCACTGCAACGTCACTAAATTGGCCCGCTAATAGAAGTGGAGGGGCGGAGATGAGCGGGATGTAAACATCCTGCCCACCTTCTCCCTTCCGCATTGCTGGTAAACGGCAGGCGCAGGTAAGGAGATGTTTGTCGCTGTGGTGCGACTCCACGCAGCGATGTGTGGAGCTGCAGGAACGACAAACAACATCGTACCTGCGGACGCACTGACATTATGAAAATGAACGACGTGACACAGTTCACCGATTTTTGACTGTTTCATGCTCGTTCATTTTCTCTCCTAGGCTTTACACGTTGCGACGTCGTTACCGGCGCCGGATATACGTCACTTTTGATTTGACCCCGACGATATCGCAGTAGCGATGTCGCGACATGCAAAGTACCCCTAAGTAGAGAAAACAATACCGTCACCTTTTAGAGGGACCATTCGGTCCAGTATTATCAAGAAAGGAGAAATGAAGTTTACCAATTAATTTGTCAGCATTACAGTTTCCAGATGGCACCCAAGGTATCACCCCAGACTGGCACTTTTCTAGTGAACCAGTTACATTTAGGTTCTTCTTATTATAATGGGGTCAAGAATAGGGATACGCTTTTGCAGGTGTTTTCTGTTAAATATTCAAATTTTTTTGAGATAATGACTTGGGTTTTTATTGGCTGTGAGCCATAATCATCAACATTAACAGAAATAAACACTTGAACTAGATCCCTCTGTGTGTAATGACTCTATATAATATATCTGTTTCACTGTTTGTATTGAATTACTGAGAAAAAATTATTTTTTAATGATATTTAAATTTATTGAGAAGCTCTTGCATGTTATACCAGTTTCACCAGTAAAGACTATTTTATATATTTAAAAGTTACTAAGATCTTCCTTGATGTGGATACAGGCAGCAGTGGGCTCCTGTGTATGTATGTTTTCATGTACAGTATCAGTGGCTGTGAGGCACAGGTGAAAGAGGAGGTACTTTTACATTTTCAGCAAAGGCTGCTTTACACGCTGCGATATCGTGACCGATATCGCTAGCGTGGGTACCCGCCCCCATCGGTTGTGTGACATGGGCAAATCGCTGCCCGTGGCGCACAACATTGCCCAGACCCAACACACTACTTACCTGCCCTGCGACGTCGCTGTGACCGGTGAACCGCCTCATTTCTAAGGGGGCGGTTTGTTCAGCGTCACAGCGACGTCACAGCTGCGTCACTGAATTGCCGCCCAATAGAAGCGGAAGGGCGGAGATGAGCGGGACGAAGCATTGCGGGCGGGAGGCAGGTAAGGAGAGGTTCCTCGTTACTGCGGTGTCACACGGAGCGATGTGTGCTGCCGCAGGAATGAGGAACAACTTCGTTACTGCTGCAGCAACGATATTCGAGAATGGACCCCCATGTCACTGATGAGCGATTTTGCACATTTTTGCAACGATACAAAATCGCTCAAAGGTGTCACACGCAACGGCATCGCTAAAGTGACCGGATGTGGGTCACAAATTCCGTGACCCCAACGAGATCGCTTGAGCGATGTCGCAGCGCGTAAAGTGGCCTAAAGCTTGCTTTACATGCTTCAAGATATCTTACGATGTGTCGATGGGGTCACGTTGTAAGTGACACACATCCGGCATCGTAAGGTATGTTGTAGTGTGTGACAGTGACGTGCAATTGCGATTGAACGAAAAACCGTTCATCGCACGCACGTCATTCATTCCTGACGAATTGAACGTCAGATTGTTCATCGTACCCGGGGTAGTGCACATCGCAGTGTGTGACACCCCGGGAACGATGAACAGATCTCACCTGCCTCCTGCGGCTCCCGGCCAGCAATGCGGAAGGAAGGAGGTGGGCGGGATGTTTACGTTCCGCTCAGCTCCGCCCCTCCGCTTCTATTGGCCGGCTGCCGCGTGACGTCGATGTGACGCCAAACGTCCCTCCCACTCCAGGAAGTGGACGTTCGCCGCCCACATCGAGGTCGTATGGAAGAGAACAAAACTGAATATTCCAGTCCATATTACTCATTACAGACATGGAAAGTCACCAAATATAATCTGAAAAAACCTACATTGACCTCCATATAATATAATCATACTCACTTATGAAAAAACAATAATCATATTTTTAGATTTTTAGAAAATTTATTTATATAGTTCAAAGGGATACAAAAAGTGCAACACAGAGTGCAATGTGCATAAAAACATGTGCTGACAGTCAGGGCAGCATGTCAGAAAGGGGCAGACTAAAATGATCAAGATAAGCCTTGCAAAACAGGAGTATACAAACAGTGTATATAGTCAGAGTTCATACAGTATAAGCATAATAATGAACACCCAAATATATCACAGTGAAACATCAAAAGCAGCCTAAATAGACATGTGTGGTGGTCACATGAGACCTGACAAAGAGCAGGAGTATATAAGGAGTGTATATAATCCGAGTTCATGCACAATAAGCAGAATAATGAACAGCCGAATATAACATAATGAAACTCCACAATTAGCCTGAATAGACATGCTTATCTAGGAGCTACCACGGTAGCCCACCAGGAACACTCATTTGTATAGCCACCAAGATCATCCATAATATGCAAGGGTTACACCAGGAAGGTATGATAGCCCACCAGGATAGAAAGTCGCAGCCTGCCTGATATGCCGCCCTGCACCTCAGACGCGTTTCGCCACCCGCTTCATCGGTGAGGTGCAAGAGTGACAATCAAGACTGTTTATATCGTGAGGGAGCATTACTCACCATCCTATTGCGGCGCGCCCTGAAGAACCGATGCCCATCCTCCAATGTGTCCGGCGTTCAGGAAGCGGGCCTGCGCATGCGCGCATCCCAGCACCCATGTGATCACCGGACACAGAGGGGAGGAGTGATCAGAGCTCCATGCGCGCACAGAATGGTGCCAAATCCACCATATTTGAATGGGGCAAGTAGAAGGGCAATAATAGATCCAGGATAACAATAACGATCATAAGTCAAAGCAGGACATTATTCATATACAGCCGATCCTGATATGCAGACACTATAAAGTCCGTTGTTATCCAGATTATGATGTTAAAACCATTAGTCCATGAACCTCTTCTTGTCCCAGCGTTTCCAGCATAGATAGATATAAGCAGCCATGACTGAAACAAACAATATATTAAAAGAATATGTTAAGAAAATTTAAAACGACACATGGTAAACAGCCATGAAGAGCCCCCTAAAACCAATTCCAATGCAGACCATGAGCTAAATGTTTAATCACAATAAAAACGGTTTAAAACTGATCATATCATTTAGCCCCTTGGGTTTTATTGTGTCTAGGGTTATGATCCATCTAGCTTCCTTCCTATAGATGGCATTTTTCAAATCACCCCCTCGCGCACCAAGATAGATTTTGTCAATTCCTCTAAATCTGAGTAGGCGCCAGTTACAGTTATGCTGCTCCTTAAAATGTTTAGGGATATTTTTCAATAACATGATCTCTTCGGGTTTTATGATTTTAGCCGCATTTCTCACATCCCGGATATGCTCCAGGATGCGGACCCGGAACTCCCGGGTCGTCAGGCCCACATAAATGAGGCCGCAGGGACAGGTTGCCCAGTAGATGATGCCAGAGGAGCGGCAATTGATATGATGTAAGATCTTATATGTATTTGCATGGGACGAATCCCAAAATTCTTCTGCTCGATCCATTTCTGGGCAAGCCCCACAATCCCCACAAGAACGTGAGCCCCATCTGGGACCTCTACTTATCCCAAACACATTTCCAATTTTCGGGGTATAATGACTTTTGACAATCTGATCTTTTAACGTTTTGGACCTTTTCGGTGTCACCGCAGGTCTGGGGGTAAGTATATGGGACAAATCACTATCGGTAAGCAACACAGACCAATATCTCCCAATGATAGCAGACATCTCCCTCCACTGTGCGTGGTAGGGCACCATTCTGTGCGCGCATGGAGCTCTGATCACTCCTCCCCTCTGTGTCCGGTGATCACATGGGTGCTGGGATGCGCGCATGCGCAGGCCCGCTTCCTGAACGCCGGACACATTGGAGGATGGGCATCGGTTCTTCAGGGCGCGCCGCAATAGGATGGTGAGTAATGCTCCCTCACGATATAAACAGTCTTGATTGTCACTCTTGCACCTCACCGATGAAGCGGGTGGCGAAACGCGTCTGAGGTGCAGGGCGGCATATCAGGCAGGCTGCGACTTTCTATCCTGGTGGGCTATCATACCTTCCTGGTGTAACCCTTGCATATTATGGATGATCTTGGTGGCTATACAAATGAGTGTTCCTGGTGGGCTACCGTGGTAGCTCCTAGATAAGCATGTCTATTCAGGCTAATTGTGGAGTTTCATTATGTTATATTCGGCTGTTCATTATTCTGCTTATTGTGCATGAACTCGGATTATATACACTCCTTATATACTCCTGCTCTTTGTCAGGTCTCATGTGACCACCACACATGTCTATTTAGGCTGCTTTTGATGTTTCACTGTGATATATTTGGGTGTTCATTATTATGCTTATACTGTATGAACTCTGACTATATACACTGTTTGTATACTCCTGTTTTGCAAGGCTTATCTTGATCATTTTAGTCTGCACCTTTCTGACATGCTGCCCTGACTGTCAGCACATGTTTTTATGCACATTGCACTCTGTGTTGCACTTTTTGTATCCCTTTGAACTATATAAATAAATTTTCTAAAAATCTAAAAATATGATTATTGTTTTTTCATAAGTGAGTATGATTATATTATATGGAGGTCAATGTAGGTTTTTTCAGATTATATTTGGTGACTTTCCATGTCTGTAATGAGTAATATGGACTGGAATATTCAGTTTTGTTCTCTTTTGTTTTTCTTGGTGAATATAGGTCCTATAATGGATTATCGAGGACGGGATGCAAACTGGGCGACACAGGTCACCGATGTGTTCGGCAGTGGTGGCGGTCATGTGGGTCCCTTACCTCCAATGCAGCACCGTGAGCTACAAGTAAAACTGAAAAACTTATTGTTTAAGCGCACCAAAACGTGGTGGAACAAGGCCTCTTTGGAGCAGTACCTAAGTAGGGACATTGTCCCAAGGGGACTACGGATTCAGACGTTCCCAGCCTTTGTGGTTGAGGATGATGTCTTCAAAAATAGGTGGGAAGAGGCGTGTAAGCTCTGTTCACGGACAATGTTAGAATTACTTATTGGCAATGATAAAAAAAGACTGACTGAGTTGGAGGTAGAAATTGAGAAAGTCAATATAGAGCTTAAACAAAATATATCAGAAACCAATCTCGCTGCATTTGACAAAGAGCTTACCAAGGAATTTGAGCAGTGGGAGACGGATATTAAGCAGAAAAAAGCACAGAAGTTTAAACGCGATACTGACGATTACCAGAATGGTAATGTATTTAAATGGCATCAGCATAAATTTTTCAAGGCAGGATCAATGGGTCATTCCAGATCACAATCGAACACTGATTCCATCTCCTCTGGGGAGGGGTCATCACAATTTCGAGGACCCTTTAGAGGCCAGAACTATAACAACTTCTCCGGCAACAGAATGGTTACTAGAAACTATGCAAGGAAGAAACAGCGTCAGGAGGCCAAGAGACCTGCTGATCAGACTGACACATTACAGGTAATAAACCTTACAGATAAAATCTTAACAGAAGACCAATTAGCTGTTTTGAGACTGGGTCTCTCCTTCTCGCCTGTGGCGGACTTTGATGTCTTTACTGCCATTAAAGATTTAAATCTATTCAGTCGGAAATTGATCCTTAAAAAATATTTTTTGAAAAGGGATATGGGATCATACCCAGATTTAGCGGTTGAAGACTTGGAAGCGGCTAGGACATTGGAGTCGCTACTGGCTGAGCAGGAGGATGACAGTCTATCCACCTTTCCTGCTTTTATCAAAAAGAGATCTACCGTATTCCCCCTTTTGTCGGCCTGCCCAGCAATTGAATTATTCACCAAACTAGTGACGCAAGAGTTTAGGTGCTTGCCACGTAAACGCACCCATGACAATCTGAACCATAGACAACGATTAGCACTTAAAGATCTTAAGAATATGAATGACGTGGTAATCAAGCAGGCCGACAAGGGGGGTAATATAGTTCTTTGGTCTAGTGATAAATATGAAGCAGAGGCATTCCGCCAGCTCAATGATACCTCTTGCTATACTAGGTTGCAGTCAAGTCCACTAGTTAAATATAAAAGCGAGCTGCATGACTTACTGTTCCTTGCCTTTGAGAGAAACATTATACCTAAGTCTATTTTTGAGGGACTCTTGGTGGAACATCCAGTCATTCCGACCATATATTTTTTGCCTAAGGTGCATAAAAACCTTGATTGTCCACCGGGTAGACCAATTGTGTCCGGAAATGGCAGCCTATGTGAGCCTGTGTCTAGGTTTCTAGATTATTATCTGCAACCGTTGGTTACTGCCCTTCCCTCGTATATTCGGGATTCCACGGAGTTTCTGAATCGTCTTGAGGGCATCACTTTTGAGACTAATATCATTATGGTAACAGCTGACGTGGAGTCTTTGTACACGTCCATAGCCCATGAAGATGGTATTGCTGCTGTTGATTTTTTCTTACGATCTACTGATTTGGATGTCCAGCTGATCGATCTCCTCCTGCTTTTACTCAGATTTGTTTTATTTCATAATTTTTTTCTATTCAGGGACCGTTTCTATCTCCAAGAGAGAGGAGTTGCGATGGGGGCGTCTTGTGCGCCCTCATACGCGAACCTCTTTCTTGGATACTGGGAACGGTCCCTGTGTTTTCCAACATCTGGGATGGGCGCAGTTCACATGTGGCTGCGCTTCATCGATGATATTTTTTTGATTTGGCAGGGGGACATCGATCAGCTGGATGTATTTATGCAGGGACTCAACATTAACACAAATAACATTAAACTTACCTATGTTTACAGTGATGCAAAAATTGAATATCTGGACGTACGAGTTTCAAAAGGGACGGATGGAACACTATGCACCGACATTTTTCGCAAAACCACGGCAGTGAATTCACTTCTAAGTGCCAGATCATCACATCCGAGAAAGGTGATTAGCTCTATACCAACTGGGCAATTTTTGCGGGCCCGACGGGTTTGCTCTGATGATAAATCCTTTGAGCAACAATCTGAAGATCTGAAAAGACGCTTTAGAGTGAGGCATTACAAGGATAAAATCATACATGATGGGTACATCCGAGCAAGGAATACCCCGCGTGATGCCCTGCCAAACATCCGCCCAAAAAGTAGTGATGATACGGTTCGTTTCATCACGCCCTACCACGCACAGTGGAGGGAGATGTCTGCTATCATTGGGAGATATTGGTCTGTGTTGCTTACCGATAGTGATGCCATCTATAGGAAGGAAGCTAGATGGATCATAACCCTAGACACAATAAAACCCAAGGGGCTAAATGATATGATCAGTTTTAAACCGTTTTTATTGTGATTAAACATTTAGCTCATGGTCTGCATTGGAATTGGTTTTAGGGGGCTCTTCATGGCTGTTTACCATGTGTCGTTTTAAATTTTCTTAACATATATTGTTTGTTTCAGTCATGGCTGCTTATATCTATCTATGCTGGAAACGCTGGGACAAGAAGAGGTTCATGGACTAATGGTTTTAACATCATAATCTGGATAACAACGGACTTTATAGTGTCTGCATATCAGGATCGGCTGTATATGAATAATGTCCTGCTTTGACTTATGATCGTTATTGTTATCCTGGATCTATTATTGCCCTTCTACTTGCCCCATTCAAATATGGTGGATTTGGCACCATTCTGTGCGCGCATGGAGCTCTGATCACTCCTCCCCTCTGTGTCCGGTGATCACATGGGTGCTGGGATGCGCGCATGCGCAGGCCCGCTTCCTGAACGCCGGACACATTGGAGGATGGGCATCGGTTCTTCAGGGCGCGCCGCAATAGGATGGTGAGTAATGCTCCCTCACGATATAAACAGTCTTGATTGTCACTCTTGCACCTCACCGATGAAGCGGGTGGCGAAACGCGTCTGAGGTGCAGGGCGGCATATCAGGCAGGCTGCGACTTTCTATCCTGGTGGGCTATCATACCTTCCTGGTGTAACCCTTGCATATTATGGATGATCTTGGTGGCTATACAAATGAGTGTTCCTGGTGGGCTACCGTGGTAGCTCCTAGATAAGCATGTCTATTCAGGCTAATTGTGGAGTTTCATTATGTTATATTCGGCTGTTCATTATTCTGCTTATTGTGCATGAACTCGGATTATATACACTCCTTATATACTCCTGCTCTTTGTCAGGTCTCATGTGACCACCACACATGTCTATTTAGGCTGCTTTTGATGTTTCACTGTGATATATTTGGGTGTTCATTATTATGCTTATACTGTATGAACTCTGACTATATACACTGTTTGTATACTCCTGTTTTGCAAGGCTTATCTTGATCATTTTAGTCTGCCCCTTTCTGACATGCTGCCCTGACTGTCAGCACATGTTTTTATGCACATTGCACTCTGTGTTGCACTTTTTGTATCCCTTTGAACTATATAAATAAATTTTCTAAAAATCTAAAAATATGATTATTGTTTTTTCATAAGTGAGTATGATTATATTATATGGAGGTCAATGTAGGTTTTTTCAGATTATATTTGGTGACTTTCCATGTCTGTAATGAGTAATATGGACTGGAATATTCAGTTTTGTTCTCTTTTGTTTTTCTTGGTGAATATAGGTCCTATAATGGATTATCGAGGACGGGATGCAAACTGGGCGACACAGGTCACCGATGTGTTCGGCAGTGGTGGCGGTCATGTGGGTCCCTTACCTCCAATGCAGCACCGTGAGCTACAAGTAAAACTGAAAAACTTATTGTTTAAGCGCACCAAAACGTGGTGGAACAAGGCCTCTTTGGAGCAGTACCTAAGTAGGGACATTGTCCCAAGGGGACTACGGATTCAGACGTTCCCAGCCTTTGTGGTTGAGGATGATGTCTTCAAAAATAGGTGGGAAGAGGCGTGTAAGCTCTGTTCACGGACAATGTTAGAATTACTTATTGGCAATGATAAAAAAAGACTGACTGAGTTGGAGGTAGAAATTGAGAAAGTCAATATAGAGCTTAAACAAAATATATCAGAAACCAATCTCGCTGCATTTGACAAAGAGCTTACCAAGGAATTTGAGCAGTGGGAGACGGATATTAAGCAGAAAAAAGCACAGAAGTTTAAACGCGATACTGACGATTACCAGAATGGTAATGTATTTAAATGGCATCAGCATAAATTTTTCAAGGCAGGATCAATGGGTCATTCCAGATCACAATCGAACACTGATTCCATCTCCTCTGGGGAGGGGTCATCACAATTTCGAGGACCCTTTAGAGGCCAGAACTATAACAACTTCTCCGGCAACAGAATGGTTACTAGAAACTATGCAAGGAAGAAACAGCGTCAGGAGGCCAAGAGACCTGCTGATCAGACTGACACATTACAGGTAATAAACCTTACAGATAAAATCTTAACAGAAGACCAATTAGCTGTTTTGAGACTGGGTCTCTCCTTCTCGCCTGTGGCGGACTTTGATGTCTTTACTGCCATTAAAGATTTAAATCTATTCAGTCGGAAATTGATCCTTAAAAAATATTTTTTGAAAAGGGATATGGGATCATACCCAGATTTAGCGGTTGAAGACTTGGAAGCGGCTAGGACATTGGAGTCGCTACTGGCTGAGCAGGAGGATGACAGTCTATCCACCTTTCCTGCTTTTATCAAAAAGAGATCTACCGTATTCCCCCCTTTGTCGGCCTGCCCAGCAATTGAATTATTCACCAAACTAGTGACGCAAGAGTTTAGGTGCTTGCCACATAAACGCACCCATGACAATCTGAACCATAGACAACCATTAGCACTTAAAGATCTTAAGAATATGAATGACGTGGTAATCAAGCAGGCCGACAAGGGGGGTAATATAGTTCTTTGGTCTAGTGATAAATATGAAGCAGAGGCATTCCGCCAGCTCAATGATACCTCTTGCTATACTAGGTTGCAGTCAAGTCCACTAGTTAAATATAAAAGCGAGCTGCATGACTTACTGTTCCTTGCCTTTGAGAGAAACATTATACCTAAGTCTATTTTTGAGGGACTCTTGGTGGAACATCCAGTCATTCCGACCATATATTTTTTGCCTAAGGTGCATAAAAACCTTGATTGTCCACCGGGTAGACCAATTGTGTCCGGAAATGGCAGCCTATGTGAGCCTGTGTCTAGGTTTCTAGATTATTATCTGCAACCGTTGGTTACTGCCCTTCCCTCGTATATTCGGGATTCCACGGAGTTTCTGAATCGTCTTGAGGGCATCACTTTTGAGACTAATATCATTATGGTAACAGCTGACGTGGAGTCTTTGTACACGTCCATAGCCCATGAAGATGGTATTGCTGCTGTTGATTTTTTCTTACGATCTACTGATTTGGATGTCCAGCTGATCGATCTCCTCCTGCTTTTACTCAGATTTGTTTTATTTCATAATTTTTTTCTATTCAGGGACCGTTTCTATCTCCAAGAGAGAGGAGTTGCGATGGGGGCGTCTTGTGCGCCCTCATACGCGAACCTCTTTCTTGGATACTGGGAACGGTCCCTGTGTTTTCCAACATCTGGGATGGGCGCAGTTCACATGTGGCTGCGCTTCATCGATGATATTTTTTTGATTTGGCAGGGGGACATCGATCAGCTGGATGTATTTATGCAGGGACTCAACATTAACACAAATAACATTAAACTTACCTATGTTTACAGTGATGCAAAAATTGAATATCTGGACGTACGAGTTTCAAAAGGGACGGATGGAACACTATGCACCGACATTTTTCGCAAAACCACGGCAGTGAATTCACTTCTAAGTGCCAGATCATCACATCCGAGAAAGGTGATTAGCTCTATACCAACTGGGCAATTTTTGCGGGCCCGACGGGTTTGCTCTGATGATAAATCCTTTGAGCAACAATCTGAAGATCTGAAAAGACGCTTTAGAGTGAGGCATTACAAGGATAAAATCATACATGATGGGTACATCCGAGCAAGGAATACCCCGCGTGATGCCCTGCTAAACATCCGCCCAAAAAGTAATGATGATACGGTTCGTTTCATCACGCCCTACCACGCACAGTGGAGGGAGATGTCTGCTATCATTGGGAGATATTGGTCTGTGTTGCTTACCGATAGTGATTTGTCCCATATACTTACCCCCAGACCTGCGGTGACACCGAAAAGGTCCAAAACGTTAAAAGATCAGATTGTCAAAAGTCATTATACCCCGAAAATTGGAAATGTGTTTGGGATAAGTAGAGGTCCCAGATGGGGCTCACGTTCTTGTGGGGATTGTGGGGCTTGCCCACAAATGGATCGAGCAGAAGAATTTTGGGATTCGTCCCATGCAAATACATATAAGATCTTACATCATATCAATTGCCGCTCCTCTGGCATCATCTACTGGGCAACCTGTCCCTGCGGCCTCATTTATGTGGGCCTGACGACCCGGGAGTTCCGGGTCCGCATCCTGGAGCATATCCGGGATGTGAGAAATGCGGCTAAAATCATAAAACCCGAAGAGATCATGTTATTGAAAAATATCCCTAAACATTTTAAGGAGCAGCATAACTGTAACTGGCGCCTACTCAGATTTAGAGGAATTGACAAAATCTATCTTGGTGCGCGAGGGGGTGATTTGAAAAATGCCATCTATAGGAAGGAAGCTAGATGGATCATAACCCTAGACACAATAAAACCCAAGGGGCTAAATGATATGATCAGTTTTAAACCGTTTTTATTGTGATTAAACATTTAGCTCATGGTCTGCATTGGAATTGGTTTTAGGGGGCTCTTCATGGCTGTTTACCATGTGTCGTTTTAAATTTTCTTAACATATTCTTTTAATATATTGTTTGTTTCAGTCATGGCTGCTTATATCTATCTATGCTGGAAACGCTGGGACAAGAAGAGGTTCATGGACTAATGGTTTTAACATCATAATCTGGATAACAACGGACTTTATAGTGTCTGCATATCAGGATCGGCTGTATATGAATAATGTCCTGCTTTGACTTATGATCGTTATTGTTATCCTGGATCTATTATTGCCCTTCTACTTGCCCCATTCAAATATGGTGGATTTGGCACCATTCTGTGCGCGCATGGAGCTCTGATCACTCCTCCCCTCTGTGTCCGGTGATCACATGGGTGCTGGGATGCGCGCATGCGCAGGCCCGCTTCCTGAACGCCGGACACATTGGAGGATGGGCATCGGTTCTTCAGGGCGCGCCGCAATAGGATGGTGAGTAATGCTCCCTCACGATATAAACAGTCTTGATTGTCACTCTTGCACCTCACCGATGAAGCGGGTGGCGAAACGCGTCTGAGGTGCAGGGCGGCATATCAGGCAGGCTGCGACTTTCTATCCTGGTGGGCTATCATACCTTCCTGGTGTAACCCTTGCATATTATGGATGATCTTGGTGGCTATACAAATGAGTGTTCCTGGTGGGCTACCGTGGTAGCTCCTAGATAAGCATGTCTATTCAGGCTAATTGTGGAGTTTCATTATGTTATATTCGGCTGTTCATTATTCTGCTTATTGTGCATGAACTCGGATTATATACACTCCTTATATACTCCTGCTCTTTGTCAGGTCTCATGTGACCACCACACATGTCTATTTAGGCTGCTTTTGATGTTTCACTGTGATATATTTGGGTGTTCATTATTATGCTTATACTGTATGAACTCTGACTATATACACTGTTTGTATACTCCTGTTTTGCAAGGCTTATCTTGATCATTTTAGTCTGCCCCTTTCTGACATGCTGCCCTGACTGTCAGCACATGTTTTTATGCACATTGCACTCTGTGTTGCACTTTTTGTATCCCTTTGAACTATATAAATAAATTTTCTAAAAATCTAAAAATATGATTATTGTTTTTTCATAAGTGAGTATGATTATATTATATGGAGGTCAATGTAGGTTTTTTCGTATGGAAGGTCAGTATGTGTGACGGGGGTTAATCGTTTGTGCGGCACATTCAACAAAACTGAACGTGCCGCACATACGATGGGGTCGGTTACGATCGCATACGATATCGCATGTAGAATCGTAACATGTAAAGCTGGCTTTAAGCCTTTAAATTGATGATAGCAATTAAACATTGCCTATTCTTAACATTATGTTCAACAAATAAAGGGAAAATATGTGCTTAGTTATTAACAATTCAATATAAAAAATTCAATTAAAAATATTTAAGTCAAGAACAAACGTAAATGATTCAAAATGGATCCATCTTGTCGCCTACTTAATACAGGACACTATTTTATTGCGTCAATTGCTGCTCTGCTGCAACTTTAACATTATTTTTTGAAAAGTGAACTTCGTGCAAACACTTTTTCGACCCTTAAGAGGTTAAATTAAGTTTTCCTTTTATACTTTGATGCAATTACCTACAGTGTCTAAACCGGATCTGTTGACATTACAAGTTTTATGCAATTCAATTTACTGTGTGAAAAGAGTGTGAAATGACTAATAATCACTTATTAACTACTGTAAATGGCCTGGGCTTCATAGCCCTTTGTGGCATTACTATGAGAGCCGGCTCATGTCCTTGAAATGCGTATTTAACTACAGCTTATAGTGTTTTTCCCGAGGGGTTCTCTTCACATTGTCAATATTTTCTATGGTGTGAAAATAATCATTCATGTTACAGCATTTTATTAAGACTGAAAAAAATTAAAGTCAATAATCCTTTTTTAATCTATTTAATATTTTAAATGTTTATATATTTGTATGTTCCTTGTAAAAAGGATATACTAAGAGTAAAAGGTGTTTGGCTCTTATTTATGCAACACAGACACATCTTAAGGTCACAGGAAAACTAGTGCTTATTTCTTGATGTGGTAGTAATTCCCTGGTACAGTTGGTAAAAAAGGTGAGTCAACTGCAATTAGATGTACTCTAAAGGCCGCTTTACACACTGCGATATCATTACCGATATCGCTAGCGTGCGTACCCGCCCTCATCAGTTGTGCGACACGAGCAAATCGTTGCCCGTGACGCACAACATCACTCAGACCCGTCACACTACTTACCTGCCTAGCGACGTCGCAGGGACTGGCGTACCGCCTCCTTTCTAAGGGGGCGGTTCATGCGGCGTCACAGCAACGTCACTAAGCGGCCGCCCAATAGAAGCGGAGGGGCGGAGATGAGCGGGACGTAACATCCCACCCACCTCCTTCCTTCCGAATTGCTGGCGACTGCAGGTAAGGTGAGGTTCGTCGTTCCTGCGATGTAACACATAGCGATATGTGCTGCCGCAGGAACGACGAACTACATCGTACACGCAGCAGCAACGATAATTGGGAATAGGGGGGCATGTCACCGCTTAGTGATTTTGAACGTTTTTGTGACGATTCAAAATCGCTCATAGGTATCAATGACATCGCTAAAGCGGCCGGATGTGCGACACAAATTCCGTGACCCCAATGAGATCACTTGAGTGATGTCGTAGCATGTAAAGCAGCCTTTAGAATCTATGACAGCTATATTGTCTCTTTTTATTACACATACAATACTGATTTTAGGCATGAGAATTACTGTAGACTGGCTACCTGTATTAAAATCCAGCCCATATTTTAGGAAACAGTTAGATTTTAAGTAGAATGCTCATTCACCAATTATTATCATGTGTAAACAATCTGAAAGTCACAGGATGGTTGTATTGTCCATGCCAGTGTTGATCGCTGATTGTTCTTGGCAGCACGTCATGTGTAAACAGAAGATGTGTGTCACGGTAGGGAAAAGGTGCAGACAATAGGAAAAAAAAACTTTCTGTCCCTGTCTATTTTCATGACCCATACTAAGCAGCAGTTCACAATGGGGTGATGGTCAATGGTCAATGTGCTGGGACGTACCGAACAGCCAATATTAAAATAAACTATCAAAACCAAAACTAAGAGGCTGATGGTTAAAACACATAAAAGTGCTGGATGGAAAGAAAACCCATCAGGGGTTCAGCTTCAGAAGGTTAGTCAAACATGCAGAGGAGTGGTAACAGAACTAGGAGGAAAATCTAACCCAATCACAAAGAGTGGGGAAGCTTGAGTGAGGTAAGGACACTGATCACAGGCAAATCAATATGGAACTGAAAACTAAAAGAGCCCACCCAGCAGATCACAATTTTCCTCCCAGACCATGTAATCCAAATGGTGTGACCACTACTAATGCCAGAGATCTCCACCACACCTACTAGAACAGAGGGAAAGCTTCAACTAAAGGTAGTGTCACACACAGCGACAACGACGTCGCTGCTACTTCACCATTTTCTGTGACGTAGCAGCAACGTCCCGTCGCTGTCGCTGTGTGTGACATCCAGCAACGAGCTGGCCCCTGCTGTGAGGTCACCGCTCATTGCTGAATGTCCTGCTTCATTTTTTGCTCATCGCTCTTGTGACTCCCTGGACTAGCCAGGTAGTCACAGACATAACATCACACACACCCCCTCCCCTGGATAGTTTACATCAGTCAAACAAAATCCTTGTTGCCTTCCTCCAGGGTCTGATGTCCACACCAGGTGTGGTGGAGCCAGGCGGTTGGCCCCACCCACCGAGGAGTTCACAGGCCTGGAGGCGGGAAAAAGCAGTTAGTTCAGTTTAGTTCAGTTTTGAGTTCAGTGAAAGGGGAGTGAGCAGTTGAGTTTGGAGTGGAGAAACTGCTAGTGTCTGGGTAGGAGCCCAGGCACTGTCAGCAAGGTTGGCAGATGGTGGTGGCCATCTGCAGGAGTTAGTGGACCTCTGCAGAACCGTAGGACCGGGGTTGGGCGGTGGCCCGCCGGTACCGAACCGGGGAGCGGAGTGAAGCTAAGCACAAAGGCAAGGCCATCGGACCCCGACTAGGCTGGGAGCCGCCGACAACGGTCAAATCCGAGAGTGACCGGAACCCAAGGGGTTTCCTAACACCCAAGACCCGACAGAAGGCAACAGTCCACACAGTGAGGATAAAAAGCCACCGCCATAGGCTAGAGATCCAAGGGCCAGCGCCTGCGGGCAAAACGGGCTCCTTCGGTACATATACGCCGGGGAGCGGACTACCGTTGGGAAACCATCGGAGTCAACACATTCTACACAGGTGCAGGGAAAGACAGCCACCATCAACCTGTCCGGGGAGAGCAAAGACACTGCAGCTGGCTGCGGGACCCGTCCATCCAGCCGTTTGGTTTACCAGAGACTCTGTGAATCTGTTCCTGAGTGAGTACCACAGTGCCATCCGGCACCGCTCCGCGCTGCCCCTGCAACCCTGCACCCCAGCCTTCCAACCTCCCCGTTACACTACCGGGCCCCGGGATCACCAACCCCTACCCACGGAGGGGGAACCAACATCCTAGCTGCTCCCTGCCATCGCTTCCAGGATCCCCGTCACCAGCAGCGGTGGTGCCCATTATCACCACGACCCGTGGGTGGCGTCACAAACTATCTCCCCAAACAAACCACCCTCTTTTCACTCGTGGGCGAGGAGCGCTGCTCGAGTCCCCGGGTCTGGCCCACCGCTCGAGCCACCGAGCAGCAGCAGCAGAAGTCCCGGACCCGAGCGTAGCGAGCGCGGCCCCTCCACCCGCGACACTTTCCCGCTGTGAAGCACTCATCGCTGTGTGTGACAGCGAGAGAGTGACGAACTGAAGCGAGCAGGGAGCAGGAGCCGGCGTCTGGCAGCCTGCGGTAAGCTGTAACCACGGTAAACATCGGGTAACCAAAAAGCCCTTTCCTTGGTTACCCGATATTTACATTAGTTACTAGAACCGCGCTCTCACGCTGCCAGTGCCGGCTCCCTTCTCCCTGCACACGTAGCTGGAGTACACATCGTGTTAATTACCCGATGTGTTCTCCAGCTACGTGAGCAGGGAGCCAGCACTGGCAGCGTGAGAGCACACCGCTTAGCGCTGGCTCCCTGCACACGTAGCCGGAGCCGGAGTACACATCGGGTAATTAAGGAGAGCAGGGAGCCAGCGCTAAGCGTGTGCGCTGGTAACCAAGGTAAATATCGGGTAATGGTTACCCGATGTTTACCTTAGTTACCAAGTGCAGCATGGCTTCCACAGCGACGCATGTCGTTATGATCACTGCTGCGTCTGCTGTGTTTGACAGCTAAGCAGCGATCATAACAGCGACTTACTAGGTCACTGTTGCGTCACAGAAAATGGTGACGTAACAGCGACGTCGTTGTCGCTGTCGCTATGTGTGAACCCAGCTTTAGTCAGGAGCCTTACCAAGTGAAGTCCTGATAAACCACATAAACCACATAGACCCAGACACATCCCATGAGTCTTAACAGTACTCCACCTCCATGAGGGACCAACAGGCTCTAAAAAAATGGTCCCAACTTTTGGGGAAATAACACAGGTCTGCAAAAAATATTTTTTGTAATTGTCGCGGGCGGGGAGGGCGCTGCGCTCTCCACGCTCGGGTCCGGCGCTGCTGCTGCTGCTGCTGCTCGATGGCTCGAGCGGTGGGCCGGATCCGGGGACTCAAGCGGCGCTCCTCGCCCGTGAGTGAAAGGGGTAGTTTGGTTTGGGGATTTGGTCCGTGACGCCACCCATGGTTTGTGGTGAGGTTGGGGCACCACCGCTGCTATTGACGGGGATCCCGGGAGCGATGGCAGGGAGCAGCTGAGATGTTTCTCTCCCCTCCGTGGGTAGGGGGTCGGTGGTCCTGGGGCCCGGTGAGGTGACGGGGAGGCAGGGTCGGCAAGGTGCAGGGTCGCTTGGACTACGCAGCGTGGTGCCGGTCGGCACGGTAGTACTCACTCAGCCACAAATGGATGCAAAGTCTCTGGTAAAACAAACGGCTGGATGGACGGGTCCCGCAGCCGGCTGCTGTGGCTTCTCCCGGACGGTTGGTGGTGGCTGCCTTTCCCTGCACCTTTTGTGTGTGTTCGGTCCTGATGGCTTCCCACCGGTAACCTGCCCCCCAGCGTGGATATGTGCCGGAGGAGCCCTTTTGCCTGCAGGCTCTGGCCCTGGGAACTCTAGCTGTGGCGGTAGCTGTATTTCCCTTTTGCTGTTTGGACGGTTGCCTTCAATCGGGTCTTGGCTGCTAGGAAACCCCTGGGGTTCCGGTCACTAACAGATTTGACCTGTTTAACGGCGACTCCAAGCCTGGTCGGGGTCCGCAGGCCCTGCCGGTTTGTGCTGGCTTCACTTCGCTCCCCGGTTTGGTACCGGCGGGTCACCGCCCGACCCCGGTCCTATGGTTCCGCGTCGATCTACCTCTCCTGCAGACGGCCACCACCGTCTGCCAACCTTGCTCTTGGTGCCCGGGCCACGTACCCGGACACGGTCAGTTCGCTCCTCTCTTGCCACTTCCCTAACTGATCTGCCCTTCCTTTTCCCGCCTCCAGGACTGTGAACTCCTCAGTGGGTGGGGCCAACCGCCTGGCTCCACCCCACCTGGTGTGGACATCAGCCCCTGGAGGGAGGCAACAAGGATTTGTGTCTGGCTGATGTGCCTATCTCGGGGTGGGGGGGTGTTGTGTTGTAGTCCCTGTGACGACCTGGCTAGTCCAGGGCGCCACATAATCATCGCAGGTGACTGTACTATTCTGAATCATCTTTTTGTCCTGACTTTATTAAAAAATTTATATAGTTTTTCTGTAGCACGTATAGTTTCCATGGAGCAGCATCATTATTATAAGGTATAGGAAATATACTGGCGACATTAGGAAAACAGTAATCTACATATCAGAAAAAAAAATCTTCACTAGAGTTGAGCGCGGTTCGCAGTTTGCGGTTCTCCAGTTCGCGGCTCGAGTGATTTTGGGGGCTGTTCTAGATCGAACTAGAACTTGAGCTTTTTGCTAAAGCTCGATAGTTCTAGATACGTTCGAGAACGGTTCTAGCAGCAAAATGACAAGCTAATTACTAGCTGGCTTTCCGCTGTAATAGTGTAAGTCCCTCTGTGACTCACACTATTATGAAATTTCAGTGTATAGTGTGCGGGAACAGCGCATTCAGATCACTGCTGTTTGTATAATGACGATCGCCATTTTTTTTTTTTCCTTGTCTTCCTTCCCTAAGCGTGCGCGTGTAGTGGGGCGGGCCAGCATGTCAGCTAATCCCAGACACACACACAGCTAAGTGGACTTTTAGCCAGAGAAGCAACGGCATGTGTGATAGGATGTCCATGTCACATGTCCCTGCATTATAAAAACGAGTATCTGCCCGTCCGGACGCCATTATCTCTTCTGTGTCTGAGTGGCAGTCACCGCCGGCGTAGCTCCTGTCTCCGATACTGCTGTGTACGCTCTATACACAGCGCTATACAGAATAGGGATAGAAGTTTCTTTCAGCCCTTCTAAGGGCTAATACCGGCAGGGTCAGAGCCATAGGTGACAGTCAGGGCAGTGAAAACAGATTTTAACAGCTACACAAGATGACAGCATCTGTGTAGCTAAGGTCAGGGATTTCCTCGCTACATTTCCCCATTAGGAGGGATAGAAAGGGAGGCTTACTTTCCTGTACCCAGACCCACAACCCTGCCACTGTACCCTCCTGCCATTTGCACACTCAAACTCATTGTTACTAAGCCATTTTACTAGCAAACACTGAGTAAACTTAGTGACATCCTAAACGTGGCTGTTGGACTTCTGTATTGTCCCACTAGTGCAAAGATATTTGCAGCACGTCTGCCTGCATTGCACACTCAAACTCATTGTTACTAAGCCATTATACTAGCAAACACTGAGTAAACTTAGTCGCATCCTAAAAGTGACTGTTGTACTCCATTAGTGCCCCACTGGTGCAAATCTATGTGCAGCACCTCTGTATGACACCCTCCTGCTCTGTTTTTAATAAGCTATAATGATAGCAAAAAATGCTGCCATTTAGTGGCATACAAGAACTGGTGTGGTACTCCATTAGTGCCCCACTGGTGCAAATCTATGTGCAGCACCTCTGCATGACACCCTCCTGCTCTGTTTTTAATAAGCTATAATGATAGCAAAAAATGCTGCCATTTAGTGGCATACAAAAACTGGCTGTTGTACTCCATTAGTGCCCCACTGGTGCAAATCTATGTGCAGCACCTCTGCATGACACCCTCCTGCTCTGTTTTTAATAAGCTATAATGATAGCAAAAAATGCTGCCATTTAGTGGCATACAAGAACTGGCTGTTGTACTCCATTAGTGCCCCACTGGTGCAAATCTATGTGCAGCACCTCTGCATGACACCCTCCTGCTCTGTTTTTAATAAACTATAATGATAGCAAAAAATGCTGCCATTTAGTGGCATACAAGAACTGGCTGTTGTATTCTATTATTGTCCCACTGGTGCCAAGCTATTTCTAGCACCTCTGCATGACACCCTCCTGCTCTGTTTTTAATAAGCTATAATGATAGCAAAAAATGCTGCCATTCAGTGGCATACAAGAAGTGGCGGTTGTATTCCATTATTGTCCCACTGGTGCCAAGCTATTTCTAGCACCTCTGCATGACACCTTCCTTCTCTGTTTTTAATAAGCTATAATGATAGCAAAAAATGCTGCCATTTAGTGGCATACAAGAACTGGCTGTTGTACTCCATTAGTGCCCCACTGGTGCAAATCTATGTGCAGCACCTCTGCCTACATTGCACACTCAAACTCATTGTTACTAAGCCATTATAATACCAAAAAATGAGTAAACTTAGTGGCATACAAGAACTGGCTGTTGTACTCCATTAGTGCCCCACCGGTGCAAATCTATGTGCAGCACCTCTGCATGACACCCTCCTGCTCTGTTTTTAATAAGCTATAATGATAGCAAAAAATGCTGCCATTTAGTGGCATACAAGAACTGGCTGTTGTACTCCATTAGTGCCCCACTGGTGCAAATCTATGTGCAGCACCTCTGCATGACACCCTCCTGCTCTGTTTTTAACAAGCTATAATGATAGCAAAAAATGCTGCCATTTAGGGGCATACAAGAACTGGCTGTTGTACTCCATTAGTGCCCCACTGGTGCAAATCTATGTGCAGCACCTCTGCATGACAACCTCATGCACATTTTGCTACGCTAATTTTATAGCAAACTCAGGGAATTCCTTGCTGCATTTGATCATTCGGAGGGATAGAAAGTGAGGATTCCTTTACTGTCCTGGCACCCACAGAACACGTCCACTGTACCCACCTGCCCACTTTTGCCCCACTATTTAATTTGTCCAAAGAGCTGACTCTTTTTCTCCCTTCCTAAAATTGTCTGTAATACTAAGTTAGTGTTCCGTTGCTGCCAAGCAAGGTACAACACATGTGCATTCTACACTCCTTTCCATTTCTGGAATGCAATTATTAAATGCAGGTAGTCCAGCCAATCTGTGACGAAGGTGCAGGTGTGGATATAATGTAGCCTGCATCCAATGTTGGTTTTCTCGATGTCTGACAGCTCAACAATACCATGTTTCCACTTCCAAAACAAGTGATGACCTGCCAATCACACTTACTGTTGCGTGTAAAGGGGTGGAAGTTCAGTGTGAAAAACCATGTGAGACTGCTGTCCCCACAGTCACAGAGGATGAAGAGCACGCAGATGCACTTGATGGGGCAGGCGGTGGTTGCACAGGCACGCTAGGCCGCATTGTAGCACAGTGAAATTCACATTGCGACTTATGCTTCATTTTAAGTCGTGTACAGTGTGGGCTCCCCAGTATGCAGCAAAACCAGGCAACAGGAAAAGGACTCTAGTCAGTTGGGTTGATAAATGATTGTTTAACTTTACCAAAACAAACAATAAGAACCATGCATACAATTTAAATAATTGAACAATCTATTCTGTTGCCTACTACCTGCTAATCCCTCTGCGTAGCAGTAATTGTGTGTTTGTGTGTGTGTGTGTGTGTGTGTGTGTGTGCGAACACGACTTACAAGTGGCGCATCACAAGAGCTTCCCAGTTATCTACGTAAACATAGACAAAACACATTACCCCCCCTGAATACCCTTGTTAGCCGAAGCCTCACAGATAAGGCAGATGATAACAGTGTGAATGCAAACCACACAGCTCTGCAACACAGTCATGGAAATCTTGAAAATCAACAGTCAATGCAAACATGTGTCGCTGACCCTCTATGATTTAAACTGTACGTGACAATTTGACAGTTTAGAGGCAGCAAGTCTTATTGTCTATAAATAGTCGGCCTACTCAGAACAGATATGTGTTTTGCTAATAAAACAAAGTGTTGCGTGCCCGCATTATTGTCTGGGCACAGCCTACCGTACCCGGGTACTGTGATGTCCAGTTGCCAGAAATACAGACTTTACGCTCCTCTCACGGTAAGCAGTATAGACAGCACCATAAGAATGTTGGTCTGTGGCACAGGATGCTGCTCACTGGCGTTACGGTACTCCTCACCAAACTCCAAAATGACTCCCCTCACAATTGAACGAAGTGTTTCCGCGGTGGATCTTTGCTGTGACACACACCTTTAGCTTTTCCTTCTGTTCATAGACAGCATCTCCAAGTCCACACCCGAAGAGCAATTTCTCCTCCACGTCTAAGTGTGGAGAGGCAGCTAGTGCGCATGCGTGTGCCGATTTACCCCAGCCGCAGCCTAACTACAGTGTTTCGCCTAGTGAGTATGCTCAGCCTGACTATGCCATTGCTGAGGCTAAGTCTTCATTTCGGGATACAGCGCATGCTCCCACACTTAGTGCGAAAAGCCTCTTTGCACAGGTACTTGCATTCCTTGCCGGGTCGAAGTCCTGTTTTGTGCCTAGACACCATGCTAAAGCTGATAGTCTTTTTTCAGAGACTGTATTTCATGCTACAGAGCATGCTCAGGCACTTACTGCATCAGAAACTAGGTCCGGTAATTAACTCTTTGGCCCTGCCCCTGATGTGGGAGGCCCATATAGACCACAGGGCATCAGGTGTCCTGACGATGTGGCCAGGTCACTCCCAAATGGCTTGCAGAGGCCCGTCCCTATGACTTGTCACCTCATTATTGATGGTCAGACGATGACTGGTGAGGTGTTTGTGTCGTGGCAGCCATGAGGTCATTATTGAAGTTGTGGTTCCAAATAGGACGCTAGTTATGCCACTCATGACGTGTCACTCTGCTTTTGTCTCCAGGAGGTGCATTGTGGTCCACCCTGGTTTGGGGCGGACCCAGGTTATAAAAGGGGCTGGAGCCAACAAGGAGGTGCGCAGTCTTCTATTATGCTCCGAAAGAGCACACCTCCATGTGTTGAACCCATTGCGGCTTTAGGCCAGAGGTAGGCAGGGATAGGGCGTCGATGCAGGCCGCCACCACAGTTGGTAACGCAGAACGGTTAAGACCAGCTCCTGTCCTACCAGTCCTGCTTGTGCAGCCCAGTGGCATTAACAGGCCTGGTGCTGCTGATGTGCCTGCTGTCCACAGGTGTGGCCCCAATGCACACGGTCAGCATACTCAATGGCCCCTGTGATGTTAACAGGGAGTTCCTGGGCTGGGTGGGCGTGTGGACCCTGTGACGGTAACAGGGCTCCCAGTCTCCAGATCGGAGTGGCGTCTAACTCAGTTTAGGCTACTATTAGTTTCATAGCCACACAGCTCTGTATCCTCCACCTAACCTTCCAGTTGCCAACCTCTCCTTTTCCATCTGGGAGCACGGTGGACACTGACTGCTGATGGGGATATATACCTTTCTCTTTCTTTTCTTATTAATTTTCGTTATATAGCGGTAACATAGTATATACCACCTTATCCAAATCTGCCAGTCCCACCGTAACAGATGGTGTTTCTTCAGCAAATGTTACTTTTGCTTAACCACCAAACCCACGGACAAAAACTTTTTTCCCCTTTCCAACACACCAGTTCCCCTTTCCACCAGCATCTGTCCTTTTTCAACTCATTTTGTATATCACCAAAAGTGCAACTATGCAGGGACACCGTACTCAATGCCATCTCAGCACAGCAGCCAGCCCTCGGTCCCTCAGATGTGGACAAGTAAAAGACCATTTCCTCCTATCCATGACAAAGCGTTGAGATTCACTCTTTGCAGCACTGGTGTTTAGTGGAAAAGCAGATCTAAGATTGCGTACCACCTTCTGCAGATACTCCTGTATACGTGCGTCCCTTTCTATGGCAGGAATTATTTCGCCAAATTTTGTCTTGTACCGGGAATCTAACAGTGTGGCAACCCAGTAGTTAGTGAAACGCCCACGCCGGGGCTTGCAGGGCTCGCACGGTCACCGGGCCGGTGGTATTCGGGGTCAGGCTGTGAGTGGCCCGACCCGGCTTCCGTGACCCCCGGCGGGTTTCAATAAAAAGGAAAGTCCGACCGTCAGTCCGGTGTTACAAGGGGGACGGAAGGAGGGTAACGGGGTCCCTGGGGGGGCTTGCCATCGCTCTTCCCCAGGAAATGGTACGGGACGGGGACGGGGGGGTGCTTGCAGCGCCACCCGTGGTTTGCGGCCAGGTGTTAAGCCGCCGCTGCGCGGTCTCTCTCCAGGGCAGGTGTTACGGGCAGCCGGATGGAATCGCTCCCCACGGGTGGAGCGGGGGAGCCCCGCGAGCTTATTGCATTACTCACAGCAGTCACGGTGTGCGGTTCCAGTTGTTCTTTATTTAAAGTCCGTTTCACATCTCACCCGGGTGCTGGTCCTCGCCGCCTGTAGCCTTTGGTCGGTCCCGGGCAGGTAGGAGGAAGGGGTGTCCGGTGAGGTGTTCTGGGGGTCTCTCCGTTTCGGTGCGTTAGTGCCGTCCCCGTGGCATAGAGCATCTTGGGAACTCGCCGCCTCTCTGTCTCTCTCATCCCCGGTAGCGTACAACACCAACCTCCACCGGGTACAACTTTCTCCAGGGAACCCCAGTCCTCAGCTCCATTCCCCTCCGCTAGGTGTTATCAGCCCTGGTCTTGTGGCATCTCCTCAACAGGAGCTGTTCTCTGGACGTCTGCACTCTCTTGCAGCCCCTGACGTTCTGCCTAAAACTTCTTTGTGCTCTGCACTAAAATCACTCCTTCAGGCCCCCCTCCCCTTGGTTGTCATGGGGACCTGCCTGTGTCCAGCCACCTGCTCATTAAGGAGACAGGATGAGTCATGGACTCAGAACAAACTTCATGCTGCAAATGCTGTTAACTCCTTCCTGCCAGTGTGATGTTAGTGTGTGTGTTGTGGGGACGCTTCTTCCTCCTGCCCGGGAAAAATGGGGTAACATTTAATACCCTGTAACGACCCGTTTACAGGGGCGTTACATTAGCATTACTTCGAATTCGTACAATCTGAGGGTCATGTTGTAGGTAGTGCAGCAAGAAGGCGCTCATGTGTCTTGTGCATCCAGGAGGACCAAGTCCTTGATGTGTTGGTGGCAGAGAGGTGAGAATCGTGCCTCCTTCCTCTGCCCTCTCCCCCCAACCTCGCAGAACCAAAATGTGAGCAAGCTCTCACTCATCTGCTGAGTCTTCCATGCCCATCGCCAGTTCGTCCTCCATTTCTTCATGGGCTCCTGCACCTTCCTCAACACTTTTTGCTGATACTATGCGCCCTTGTTAATCCCTCTCCCCCACCATAACTGCCGCCTAGGTGCCGCTGACCATCTGGACCTCTTAGATCTTGTTATCCCTTCCGCATATGACTCCTCCTGTACTTCCTCCCCTTCCTCTTGTCCCAACACCTGACTCCGAATAATGCTTACAGTGTGCTCCATCATGTAGATGACCAGAATTGTCACGCTGAGAATGGCATTGCCAGTGCTAAACATCTTCGTCGACATTTCTAAACTGTGTAGAAGGGTGCAGTTACAAGGAAGGGTGGCCTGACCTCAAAGGGTTTGGGCTGAGGTGCAGGAACAACACGAGGTTGATGAGGCAGAAGCAGTGGAGGAACTTGTACATACAGAGGAAGGATTAAAGCACACAACTCGTGGGGACGGAAAGACTTGTACAGCACACCCTTCTCCATCTCTCACCATAGTTACCCAGTGCCCAGTCAGCAACATGTAACTCCCCTGTCCATGCTTACTGGTCCAAGTATCTGTGGTGAAATGCACCCTGTCACACACAGAGTTTATCGAGGAATCGGTGATGTTGTGTGTGACCTGCTGTGGTAGCGCGGGCACGCCTTTCTTGGAGAAGGAGTGGCGAATGGCCATCGGCTCTTGGGGCACTGCAATGGGCATAAGGTCTCGAAAATCCTCGGTCTCAAAAGGGTGTAAAGGCAGACTTTCTGTAGCCAACAAGTTGCAGATGCTGAAACTCAACCTCTTAGGCATGTCATGCCCTTCGAAAAGCATGTAAAACACAGCGAGGGGACTCCAACCACAGTCTCCCTCGTTGCCACTAATTGGGCCACACAAACCCCACTTGACTGGCATCAGTTGACCCCATTTTCAAGATGAAAAAGATGCTTTGCATGAAGCACTCTCAAAAATACGTGTGCCTTTCACCTCCCCCGGCTGAGCCAGGGGAAGAAAAGTCCTCTGAGAGCCATGACTTGTTCATCTTGGTTCTTTTTTCAAAAGCGAGGGGACTCCAACCACAGTCTCCCTCGTTTCAACTAATTGGGCCACACACACCCCACTTGACTGGCATCATTTGACCCCATTTTAAAGATGAAAAAGATGCTTTGCATGAAGCACTCTCAAAATACGCATGCCTTTCACCTCCCCTGGCTGAGCCAGGGGAAGAAAAGTCCTCTGAGAGCCATGACTTGTTCATCTTGGTTCTTTTTTCAAAAGCGAGGGGACTCCAACCACAGTCTCCCTCGTTTCCACTAATTGGGCCACACACATCCCACTTGACTGGCATCAGTTGACCCCATTTTCAAGATGAAAAAGATGCTTTGCATGAAGCACTCTCAAAAATACGCGTGCCTTTCACCTCCCCTGGCTGAGCCAGGGGAAGAAAAGTCCTCTGAGAGCCATGACTTGTTCATCTTGGTTCTTTTTTCAAAAGCGAGGGGACTCCAACCACAGTCTCCCTCGTTTCCACTAATTGGGCCACACACACCCCACTTGACTGGCATCAGTTGACCCCATTTTCAAGATGAAAAAGATGCTTTGCATGAAGCACTCTCAAAAATACGCGTGCCTTTCACCTCCCCTGGCTGAGCCAGGGGAAGAAAAGTCCTCTGAGAGCCATGACTTGTTCATCTTGGTTCTTTTTTCAAAAGCGAGGGGACTCCAACCACAGTCTCCCTCGTTTCCACTAATTGGGCCACACCCCCCCACTTGACTGGCATCAGTTGACCATATTTTTAAGATGAAAAAGATGCTTTGCATGAAGCACTCTCAAAAATACGCGTGCCTTTCACCTCCCCTGGCTGAGCCAGGGGAAGAAAAGTCCTCTGAGAGCCATGACTTGTTCATCTTGGTGAACGTTAGTCTGTCCACATTGTCAGTGGACAGATGCGTGTGCTTAGCTGTCAGCACACCCCCAGCAGCACTGAGGACACGTTCCGAGAAAACGTTGGCTGCGGGACACAACAAGATCCCCAAGGCGTACGTGGTGAGCTCAGGCAATTTATCCAGATTGGAAGCCTAAAATAAGCAGAGCTCAAGTTGCACAGTAATGGCATCGACGTTCCCTTGCATATACTCATATCTGTGTCTCCTCCTCTTTTTCCTTGTCCTGCTCTTTTGTTTTCGCATGAGTATATGTCCTTGTCACTTTCCCATGTGTTTGTGTTGTGAGTTGTTTGTCACCTTTTGGACACCTTTGAGGGTGTTTTCTAGGTGTTTTTATGTATTTGTGATTGCCTGCCATTGTTTCCTGCGGTTCGAGTTCGGTTCGTCGAAAGTTCGCCGAACTGAACTCAAACGAGACCTCCGTTCGACGAACCGAACTCGAGCTGAACCACGGCCGGTTCGCTAATCTCTATTCTTCACCTTACAAAACAGTTTTTATTGAACCAAAATAATTTCTCATGCAAAATAGAAATCAAAATATGACCAGAAATAAACAGTGCTTGACATTAGACTGTCGTCAATTCCATATTTCAGGGTTGTCCCTATATAACATCCAACAGTAATCTGCCATTATTGAGTCATTCCAAAAACTGTGGTATTGGTGTTCCATTACTTTAATGTCCTGGTGAAACTGCTCGCTTTGTTCATCGCTTACATCCCCAAGATTTTGAGGGAAAAAAAACTAAATGTGAATGCAAAAAGTGTATTTTCAGAGACATGCGACATCTAAGGCACTGGTATGCATTTTGCAGTTCCGCAACATCTTCAACATATTCTAGAGATTTATTTTTTGCTAACAAGTTTTCCCAGATCTACTTGACGTTTTTCCAAGATCTCAATTCCTTATCATTTAGACTCCTCAAACACAGCATCTCTCATAAGGTCCAGTCACACATAACGAGATTGTGAACGAGATCGCTACTACGTCACAGTTCCCGGATCGTTGCTGAGTCGTTGGTGAAATCATATGTGAGGTGTCACACACACTGACTTTAGGAACAAGCATGCGACCCCTATAATGATCTTGTAAATCGTCGGGACCCTGTCACACAACAGCTGTGGTAACGATTCCGATCTCGATTAGGGGCGTAGTGAAACGCAGTGAGCCACGTAGGCGTGCATTTGCGTCGCCTTTTCCACACACCCCAGCTCCGATTGGTGGCCAATACTGCATTCTGATTGGGCGGGTGGGCGGGCCTAAAAGGTAACTTTTGTATCGCGTCATCCTTTCTCACTTCTTTTGAGCTTTGCTTTGAGAATAGAACCTGCGACTCCACCCTGATTCATTCGTACTTTGTACCCGGTTGCTTGCTTGCTTTTCAGATCGAAGCTGGATCTGCACCCGGATTCATCCCTCTTTCGTTCCCGAGTGTTTATCAGCGCCAACCAATCGGTGCAGAGGGGGCGCGGAAACGGGGATGCAACTACACACCTACGTGCCACACTAAAGTTCTAAACTAGGTCGTTAACGAAATCGTAGGTAGGTGTCAAACATACAGATCAATCCTGCCCAGCAGGACTCCAACGAGCCAAAAATGGCCCAGGCTGTTCAGCATTGACCAACAATTTCACAGCAGGGGGCGGATCGTTGGTACGTGTCAAACATGACGAGATCGCTAGTAAAGTCGTTGTTGTGTCACAGAAACTGTGACGTAGCAACGATCTCGTTCACGATCTCGTTCACGATCTCGTTCACGATCTCGTTATGTGTGAAGTGGCCTATAAGCTCTCTGATCTGAGGACCAACAAATACCCCTTCCTTCAGTTTTGCTGGTGAAATTCTGGAGTAGTTCTGTGAAATGTACTGGAACCCTTGTGAATTTCTCTTTGCCATGGCTTCCATAAAGTTTCTAATCAATCCCAACTTTATATGTAAGGGAGGAAGAAAGATATTTGTTGGAGTTACTTAAGGATTAAGCTGAACATTGTCTCCAACTAGAGCATAGATGTTTCTCTGTCCCCAATCACGATGAACATAATGCTCTACTGTATTTCTACTATCCCATAAACACAAGAAGCAACAATATTTTGTGAAACCTCCTTGCATTCCCATTAGCAGACCAATAATTTTCAAATCTCCACAAATATTCACTTGATGATGCTTATATTGTAAAGCATCCAAAACAACTGACAGATTTTCAGAACTTTCCTTTAGATGACATGAGTGAGCAATAGGGATTGATGGTTTCATATTTCCATTGTGAAGCAACACTGCTTTCAAACTTCTCTGCTATGAGTCAATAAACAATTGCCAATCTGAAACAAAATACTCTTGATTCAGTTTTTCAAAGAGGCCATTCACATTTTTACAGTACATCTTTGGTCCATCAACTGTGAAAAATTGTTTTACAGCGTTACTTCTGTTTTGGTAATAACACACTTTGACAACATCATGAAGAAGATTCTTCTATTTCAACATAGATGCAAGAAGTTCAGCTTATCTTTAACTTTATCTCTTGACAATAAAAGGTCTCTGATGAGCTCATTTAATTCATGTTGAGTAAAGCTGGGTTTACACACTGCAACATCGCAAAGGACATCGCTGTAACGTCACCGGTTTTGTGACGTAACAGCGACCTCCCTAAGTCTCTGTTGAGTCGCTGGTGAGCTGTCAAACAGGCAAACCTGGCCAACAACGCAACAGCGATCCGGACCTGCAGAGCGACCTAGCTGGTTGTTGGGGACGTTGATAAGCAGCTTTTTGAAAGGGAAGTTGCTAACAAAGTCGCTGCAAAGTCTTTCACACACTGAAACTTTGTAGCGATGCATGCTGCACAGCGGGAAACAAAGGACCTAGGAATGGTCCTGAATGATTTGTAGCGATCAGCAACTTCACAGCAGGGGCCAGGTCGCTGATGTGTTTCACACACTGCAACATCGCAAACGACATCGCTATTGCGTCACAAAACCGGTGATGTTACAGCGATGTCGTTTGAGATGTTGCAGTGTGTAAACCCAGCTTAAAGAGTTCTCGCTGCTCAGCTGCTCCATAGGGTACATACTCATCTTGACTTGAGGTCTCAATGTCTTTGCCAGTAGCTTCAGCTTCATAGTGTCATGATCCATGCCGGCTTTTCTCTGCTGTGGTTACACCCAGCTGTAGCCTGGTAATGTCAGGAATTAACTCCCTTGCCTCGTTCTGGATCTCAAGACAATATATCTTGCCTCTCTACCTATGGTTCAGTGCCAGTGATATTTCTGCCTTGCAGCATGTATATTGGCTCTGGTGAGTAATCCTGATCTGTCCTGCCTCCCTGGTACTGTGTCCTGACTTGTATCCTTCCCCGTTCGTCTGTCTGTCACATGCCCTGACATCCCACTCCTGTCTGTTGTTGTTTGTGTTTCCCTCTGCATACCTGATCTCCTGGCTTCCGACTTGGTTCTGTTTTCTAACTTGATTTTGATACTCCCCTTGCAGTGACTTGACTTTTCTAGCTAGACCCTGAATGTTTGACTACTCTATTGCCCCCTGGTGGTTCACCTGTTAACTGCCTGCTGAAGTTACTCTGCTGTACTTCAGCTGCCTTTCTGTTACAGTGTGACTTTGTCTCTCCTTCACTACTCTGCTGCCACCTAATGGGGAATACGCTGTACTACGTCTTACTACCCCTTTGTACAGCGTGACACATAGTCTTCATGTTCTACTTCATTGTCATCCAATCCAGACAATCGTGGTACAGGAACTGGCAAGGTACCATCATGTGATACTGGCCAAATTGCAGATTCAAATTCAGGGTAATTAATCTTATGTTTGTTCTTTGCAGACATGCCCTTAAGTTTGACAAAACAAAAGAAGCAGTCATCACTATGATTTTTGGGTTCTTTCTAAATCATGGGAACAGCAAATGGCATAGCGACTTTCCTCATATTCAACCAGTCACGAAGACCATTTGAACAACTTGAGCATATCACATGAGGGGCCCAGCATACAATGAAAATGCAGAAATACCGTAATAACAAAAATACTTCTAAAGATGCTTTATGTGAGAGCAAAACTAAGCATATTTTTGCAATCGGCACATCAAACTCCAAAAAACAGACATATTACCTTTGCTGATGATTTTTTATGTTGACCTAATTTATGAAATTTCAAAGAATTGGGGTGGATCTCGGACACTGGTACCCAAACCTTTTTGCTACTTCAAACTCCGGTTCCCCCTCAACCTTCACCGCAGTCCGAGAAAGAGGAGGCAATCCGACAGGTGGGACATATTTTGTTAGCGAAGATCTGTGGAACATATCATGGATCTTAAAACACATAGAGAGTTTAATGAGGGAGGAAACCGGATTGATAACGTCACAGATCTCATACGGATAAATGAATCGGGGGTGATCATTTCCCTGATGGCACCTTCAAATTTATATTCTTAGTAGAAAGCCCCACTCAGTCCTCAATCATAAGTTTGGGACCCACCAATCTCTTACAGTTAGCTGAAAAACCCTCTTCAGTTCAGGCACCATCTGTAGCTGATAATAGGTTTTTACTACCTATACTTGTTGAATATAGGGATAATTGTAAATCAGGTTCCACCTTCACAGATTTGGGAGCAGCAGTTAACCTTATTGACCTCGATTTCCCTAGCCAGAGATATTCCAGTAATGTCTATTGATGCCACCCCATGGAGATGGGTTCAATCCAGTATGTTACATGTAAGTAGTTTTACAGGTGGGCAGTGCCGTCATCAGGGCATGACAACCATGACTCCTGCATGGGGCCTGGTGAACAGAATCACAGAGGGGGGTCCTGAAAAGGTTTTTTTAGGCAATTGAGGAGATGATTCATCTGGAGTCCGCCAGACTGGACATGTAGCAATCAGATGATCGGGTCCTCCGCAAGCGAAATACAGCTTCTTGGATCTTTGATAATCCCTACTGGTGACTACAGTGAAAGTAGCCCTGATCTGCAGGAGTTCTTAGTTGGGAGTACAGTTGAGTCCAGAGAAAGCCAAGGGGCAGAAGCTAGACAAGAAGTAGGTAGCATAGCTCGCTCCCTATTTCTATCCTTTAATTCTTTAATCCCCTGTCAACCTGTCAATTCTAATAGCTAGGCACATAGTGGCATCATGAGACTCAGCAGTGGGGAACACCATGAAGAGGTTTTAATCCATCTTCAACAGACACTGATGCAACTGAGCAGATAGAGCCTAGTCACTCCATTACTTCAGTACCTCCCTCTTCCTGAATTCAGCACAGTTCTCCTCTGCCAACTTCTGATGCTGGCATAATGTCAATAACATAGATTCTTCTACTGGAGTCTTATCAGATTCATCATATAATGCCAAAGCCTCAAACACGTTTTCTAAAGAAGCCCAGATGAGAGACCCTACATCTCTGTCAGGAGCCTCAGCAATGCACTTCGCATGGAGTGATGTGCAGACACAGACATCCCATGAGTCTTCAATATGCTGTTAATAATAATAATACTTTATACTACAGACCAATCTTATTAATTGTGCCCTGTGCACACAGCATTTTGGTCTGCTAGTCTAAATATACCATTAATCCATTCACCACTCAGCTTGTTTTCACCTTCCTGACAAGGGTAATTTTTTTCAATTCTGACCACTGTCATCAAGGAATTTGTCTAATTGTGTGGTGAGGAGTGCTACACAGAATTTTATAACATTGAGCCATGAAAAAAAAGCAAAATCACACTTGTCCCACAAAAATATTACTTTAATCCCAATTTTTTCATTTTCCCAAAGCTAACAAGAGAAAATGGACCATACAATTTGTTCTGCAATTTCAAGTACAGGAATACCCAATGTGTGATGTAAAACTACTATTTGGGTGCTTGGTAGGGCTCATAAGAGAAGGAGTGCTACTTAAATTTGGAAGTGTGACGCCCTGGCAAAACCAGGTAGTCACAAAAGTAGACATGCTACTTGTTACCACTAAAAACCCACACCCAGGTACAACACACACCCCTAAGAGCCTAGCCACCCCCTCATGATAATATGGACACACCAGTGGGCGGGATCAGACGGATGAGAACGCCCAACTAGGGGTCCTGAGGTGTCAGGGGCGGGAACACAGTAGATCAGTGTGGACAGTTGAAGTTGAGAGTTGACAGTGGAGGAGTGCTGACATCAGTGGAGTAAGGGGTAAGGGCCCCTGGACTACCTGGCTAGGTGGCAGACAGTAAACAGGGCCACTGGCGACGGAGATCCGGTCGTGGGAGACCTGAAGTGGACCAGGGCAGGGTTGTAGCCCACCGGTGCCGACAGCGGAAATCCGGTCCGGAGGCCATGCACAAACGGGGTGCCTGGACCCTAGAATGAGGAAGGTTGTATGCAACAGAGGACAAGGTTTCAGGCCTTGTTATCCAGAAGCCCAGAGAGCGAAATGGAAGCCCAATGCGGGGGATAGGGTGTCCGTCAGAACCCACAGAAATCCCAAGGGTCAGATTTCGCGGGCCACAGCTCCCAAACATACACAGTACCGGGAGTGGACTTCCCCGTTTCATGTGGAGTTGTCGCAGAGAAGACACAAACACAGTGCAGGAGGAAGGGACCCCTGTTTATTACACCAGGGTGTGGGACCCGAATACACCCTCCAAAGGCGACCACTTCACCGACTGGTCACTGGCAACTTGGTTTACTACTGGACTCGTGTGCAATTATTGAACTGTGAGTACACCATTTATGCCTGATCCACCCCGGCGCGTCCTCTCCAGCAGCCATTACTCCCGTGCACCGAAACCGGGCCCCGGGACTACACCTCCCCTACCCGTGGAGGGGACCCCATCTTGCTGCCCCGCTCCATCAGCCCCGGGTGTCCCATCACCAGGCAGCGGTGGTGTCACAATCCCTCACCGCAACCATTGGGTGGCATCACAGACACATCAAACTCCCCTGTAAATATCCCCTTCCGACAATTGTGAGGAAGGACGGCCGTGCGAGCCTGGGTCCGGTCACCACTTGAGCCACAGCAGCGAACCCGTATCCGAGCAGCCCCAGAAGTGGCAGCGGACCCCGCCCGCAACAGAAGCGCAAATTTGGCTGGAATAGATAGTGTCATGTCACGATTGCAGAGCTCCTGATGTGCCTAAATAGTGAAAACTCCCATATATTACCCTATTTTGGAAACTATACTGTAGCGCTGGAGTCCCTGCATCCCTTGCTCTCCTCCCAGCAGGAACACATGCTTACTCATGCTGTGGCCGGCTCTCATCATGCTGACCAGCGTCCTTATGCTCCTCCACATGGGTGCTTCCTGTTTCCCTCTCCCAGGGCCTGTGGGAGTGCTGATAGAGCATGCTCGCACATTGCCTTTCTTCTCTTAAAGGGTCAGCACGTCACTCCGAGGAAGTGACTCTCAGCCTATTGCTGAGAGGCACTGAGTAGTTAAGGCACTCTCCCACTAGGGGAGGTGCCTGTTCAACACCCTTGTTTAGTTAGTTGTTTGTGCCCTATCCAGCTAGTTGTCTGATCCCCTTGTCCATCTTGCCCTGCCTATACCTGGTTCCTGCCCCTACTGCCTTGTTGGTACTTGTTTCTAGCCCATCTTGTCCTGCTTATATCTGGTCCCAGCCTGTCCTGCCCTGTTGGCACCTGGTTCCAATCCAGTCCTGCCTGTATCTGACTCCAGTCTGTCCTATCCTGTTGGTACCTGCTACCTGTCCATCCTTGCTAGTGACACTGCCTGTCCATCCTGACCGTGCCATCTCCCTCTGCCACTCTGGTGGTCTCAGCCTTGCTAGTGACTCTGCCTGTACTGTTTGTTTCAGCTACCCTGGTGGTCCCTGTCTACACTAGAGATTCAACCTCTCTGCACTTGTATCTGTCCCTGCCCTTGGAAACAGATGCCACAGTCCCTGTCTCCGCCCTGGGAGTAGCATCTGGCATCCACCTAGTGATGGTGTCACGGGTGTGTCACAGGTCATGTCAAGTCATGTGTTTTTGGGCCATAGAAGGTCACAGCGTTTGGCTGCACGAAATGTGCCCTGACTTCCATTGTTTCTGCTGTCAGAATTCATTAGTATAGGTAGTTTTTCTTCTGGACTTATCCCTTCCCCTTTTGGACCCAGCAGAAGGTCCCCTTACAACCAGCTGCTGTTCATCAGTATTTTCTCTGTGCTTATATTCCCCTTCCTTCCTTTGATTGGTGCTGATTATATTCTTCACTTTAACCAAGCCCTGGTTGCAAGCAGGTTGCTAGTACTCCTCTCTGGTTTTGTTGTGGAAAGCTTTGCTGAACTTCTACTGATGCCATCTGTAGATAAACAGTTCATGCCTTTTCCCCCTGTGTGTCCTCCTTGTGTCATCTATAGGGGTTAGTGGGGTTAATGAAGAGCTCATCCCATCCATTCCCTATTTAGGACCCAGCACCAGGGATACCTAGGGTGAGGTATCCAGCTTGGCGCATAGGTGCAGAACCTAGGTTCTAGAATCTAGAATCTAGGGTGGTGCAGGTCCCCAGGGACCAGCAGTCGGTTCGGCCAGGGGTCACCATCTTCCCTTTCCCTAGACATAGGGTTTCCCTTTCCTTTCGTCGTGCGCTTGGTACTTCCCTGTATCTAGAGTGACAGATGGGTGCTTAGTCAAGCCCCTCCCACTAAAGAGAAAGCCTGCAGTCACACTTTGGTTCAGTGGGTCCACTTCAGCTTGCTGCTTTCCAATCTCTGGTAGCGAGAGTTACCATTTAAACAGGCCATGGACTCCGCTGAGTCCAGTCTTCTGCCTTTACAAAATGGATACAGCCGCACACTAAATGCCATCAATATATAAGAGAACTCTGGTACTGCATTACTGCTATATGAAAAAATGAGATTTTTAGTTTATGAATTGGCCAATGCATGTAAGCCCAGTCTTCTGCCTTTGTCTGAATGATTCCATGAGTTGGAAGTGTCGCGGGCGGGGAGGGCGCTGCGCTCACCACGCTCGGGTCCGGCGCTGCTGCTGCTGCTCGGTTGCTCGAGCGGTGGGCCGGATCCAGGGACTCGAGCGGCGCTCCTCGCCCGTGAGTGATAGGGGGTGTAGTTTGGGTTTGGGGAGTTGGTCCGTGATGCCACCCACGGTTTGTGGAGAAGTTGGGACACCACCGCTGCTCTGGACGGGGATCCCGGGACTGATGACAGGGAACAGCCGAGATGTTTCTCTCCCCTCCATGGGTAGGGGGTTTTGGTGGTCCCGGGGCCCGGTGAGGTGTCGGGGAGGCAGGGTTGGCGAGGTGCAGGGTCGCGGGGGCAGCGCGATGCCAAATGGCACGGTGGTACTCACTCAGCCAAGAAGGGATACAGAGTCTCCGGTAAAACAAACGGCTGGATGGACGGGTCCCGCAGCCAGCTACTGTGGTTACTCCCGGACGGGTGGTTGTGGCTGCCTTTCCCTGGACCTGTTGTGTATCTTCGGTCCCGATGGCTTCCCACCAGTAACCCGCTCCCCAGCTTAGATAGGTGCCGAAGGAGCCCCTTTTGCCCGCAGGCTCTGGCCCTGGGAACTCTAGCTGTGGCGATAGCTGTATTCCCCTTTCTCGGTTTGGATGGTTGCCTTCAATCGGGTCTTTGCTGCTAGGAAACCCCGTAGGTTCCAGTCGCTAACGGATTTGACCTGCTTAACTGCGACTCTAAGCCTGGTCGGGGTCCGCAGGCCCTGCCGGTTTGTGCTGGCTTCTCTTCGCTCCCCGGTTCGGTACCGGCGGGCCACCGCCCGTCCCCGTCCTACAGTTCCGCGTCAATCGGCCTCTCCTGCAGACAGCCACCACCCGTCTGCCAACCTTGCTCTCTGTGCCCGGGCCACGTACTTGGACACGGTCAGTCTGCTCCTCTCCTACCACTTCCCTAACTCATCTGACTTCCCTTTCCCGCCTCCAGGACTGTGAACTCCTCAGTTGGTGGGGACAACCGCCTGGCTCCACCCCACCTGGTGTGGACATCAGCCCCTGGAGGGAGGCAACAAGGATTTGTGTGCGGTTGATGTGCCTATCTCGGGGTGTGGGGTGTGTTGTTGCAGTGCCTGTGACGACCTGGCTTGTCCAGGGCGCCACATTCCCCCTTGGTTAAAGGCAGACCGTCTACGGGCTGCCCGTCCATCACCGGTTTTATTTTTGTAAAACTGTAAAACAGGTAGAAAACATGTAAACAGTAAACACAAGTATTTTTATGAAACTTCCCATAACGGGAGGCACGGTACTTTTAACGTTACAAACGGTAGACATATTTATTTAAAACGGTTGGCTTCCGCTCTCCCACCCAAACAACCTGGCCCTGATGCTGCCCCAAAGAAGTGGGCAGTACCCCTTGACCCCAGTCCAGATCCAGGCTGCCCGAGCGGGAACGGGTACGGTGTTTCGCACCCTACGGTCACTGCAGGTGACCCCACGTCCATGGGGGACCCCTGACCCCCCGGAGGATGGCCACCGGTCCTGGCCCTACTCCGCTGCGGGCCTTTCCTCCAATCTGCCTCTCTGGAGGCGGTTACGGAAACATGCCAACTATTTACATCCCACAAGTTTGTGGTTGCCCTGCGAGTTCTCGGGCATGTCCGTAAGTAGTTCCTTACGCACGGTGCAAAGTGTCCCTACGGGGACAAAGTTGCCGGCAACGGACGGTTCAATCACGGTTGAAAATCAGGTCATTTACTCGGTTGATTATTTTCATTTGCTTATTCACACACTCAACGTATCACACCCCTAAATGGTAGTTTCCCTGTACCTAAGCGGGGGTCGACCTAGGTTGGGACGTGTGGACCTTCGGGGCCCAATGTCAGTGGTGACAGGCAGTGGGACAGAGGGAACAACTGGTTCCTCTTCCCGTTTATTGTGTGGGACAGGCGGAGGCATAGGGGAGCTGGGTACAGGTGCATCCCTGGGCACTGGCTCGTCGTCGACCACTTCCATCACTTTCTCCTCCACGGGTTGTGGAAACAGTATCACGGGAAGAATCACTGCGCCGTTCTGCATAGGCCAATCTGCCGGGAAATCGCCCATCATAGTGTGGATTACCCCCTTTTCCTTCTCCCCAACCGGTCTGGGGACCGGAGCTTCAGTTGCCACCCGCAATGGTGCTGGACACCTCTTCAGGTGGTCCCTGGAAACCGTGGCCAAAGTCTTCCCCTGGTCACGACTGACCTGGTAGGCCTTCCCATTCTCCCACTTGGTGGGTTGTATAACATATGGGGTCTTCTCCCATTGATCATCCAGCTTATGAATTCTTCTTTTTCGCTTCAGTACTACATCCCCAGGCTGGAAGAAACCTGCAGGCACCTTCCTGTTGAAGCACTGCTCCTGCTGTCCCCGACTCCGGCACAAGTTCTTTTCTACGTATTCTTGGACCTGTCGGTACTGCGCCCTTCGCCGAGTGTCAGATCCAGCAGTCAAAGGGAGTGCTTCTGGGGCTTCCAGACCCATTTCCAGGTCCACTGGTAGCCGACCGGGTCGAGTTCTCATCAGGTACGCCGGTGTGCATTTCGTAAAACTGGAAGGGATGTTGTTGTACATATCGACCAGGTCAGGTAGCTTCTCCGGCCACAGGTTCCGCTCTTCCAGCAGTTGAGGAGGCCCAGGACCAGGTGGTTCATCTTCTCACACATGCCATTGGTCTGGGCATGTTAAGGCATGGTCCGAATTTTCTTGCAGCCGTACAACTGGCAGAATTCTTGGAACACCTCCACTTCAAAGGCCGGGCCCCGGTCGGTAAGCACCCTCTCTGGGTACCCATGCGGTCAACAGAAATAGGCCTGGAATGCTCTAGCGGCGGTACGGCCGGTAAGGTCCTTGACTGGGACAACCACCATAAATCTTGAATAGTGGTCTACAATGGTCAGAGCGTAGGTATACCCACTTCGGCTAGGGATGAGCTTCACGTGGTCGAGGGCGACCAGCTCCAGCGGCTGATGCGTGATAATTGGGCGTAAAGGGGCCTTTTGGCTGGCCTCGTCCCTTCTTCTCAGTGCACAAGGGCCACATTCTCGGCACCAGGCCTCCACAGACTCCCGCATCCTGCTCCAATAGAATCGCTCCCTCAACAGCATCTCCAGCTTCTTCCACCCAAAGTGCCCGGCACCATCATGGTATGCCCATAGCACAGTGGGCACGTCAGCTTGGGGGATCACCAGCTGGCGGACCTTCTCGTGGGTCTTCGGGTTAATCAATTCCCGATACAGCTTCCCCTGGTGCAGATACAGCCGGGCTCGTTCCTTCCACAGTCGTTGGGCCTCAGCGGGGGTGGAAGGGTCTATCCCGGCGGAGCCTTGTTCCACCAGGGTTTTGACCAAGCGGACAGCAGGTGCCTGATCCTGGGCTTGTTGCCATCCTTGGCTGGGCAGCGGGTCTAAGTTCACCTGTTGTTGATGGACCTGTAACTTATCGGCTGGCGGCTGGTGGAACGCAGGCAACTCGATTTCTTCGAGGTCATCCTCGTCCAGCCCCTCTCCCAGCAGGTGAGGCATCCGGGAGAGTGCATCTGCGTTGGCATTTTTACAGCCGGCCCAGTACTTGATAGTGAAGTCATAGTTAGCCAACCGGGCCACCCACCGCTGCTCCAATGCACCCACCTTAGCTGTATCCAGATGGGTGAGCGGGTTGTTGTCCGTATAGGCGGTGAACTTGGCTGCTGCCAGATAATGGCGGAACCGCTCGATGATGGCCCACACCAGTGCCAAGAGCTCAAGCTTGAAAGAGCTGTAGTTCTTGGGGTTCCTTTCTGTAGGGCGGAGTTTCCGGCTAGCATAGGCGATCACCTTCTCCCTTCCGTCCTGGACCTGGGATAAGACTGCTCCCAATCCTACATTACTGGCATCGGTGTAGAGGACGAACGGAAGACCGTAGTCGGGGTACACCAGGATTTCTTCCCCGGTCAAGGCCGTCTTCAGCTGACGGAAGGACTCTTCATGCTTTTCTTCCCACAGCAGCGGGGTTCCAGGGGACCTGCCACCTTTGGTCTGTCCCACAAGGAGGTCTTGCATGGGGGCAGCCATCTTTGTGTACCCCTTAATGAAGCGGCGGTAGTAGCTCACCAGACCCAGGAACTGTCTCATCTCCCTCACCGTGGCCGGCCTCGGCCAGTCCTGAATGGCAGTGATCTTTTCGGGGTCTGGGGCGACGCCTTCCGCGCCCACCACATGTCCGAGGTACTGCACCCCTGGCTTCAACAGATGGCACTTGGAGGGCTTCAATTTCATCCCGTACTTAGCAAGGGACGCGAACACCTCAGCTAGGTGCTCCAGGTGGGCTTCATACGTCTGTGAGTATACAATTACATCGTCCAGGTACAGCAAGACGGTCTCAAAATTCAGATGTCCCAGACAGCATTCCATCAACCGTTGAAAGGTTTCAGGGGCGTTGCACAGCCCGAACGGCATGCTGTTGAACTCACAGAGTCCCATGGGGGTAGCGAAGGCGGTCTTCTCACGGTCTTCAGGCGCCACGGCCACCTGCCAGTACCCACTGGTGAGGTCAAGGGTAGAGAAGTAGTTAGCGGTTCTTAGCGCGGCCAAGGACTCTTCAATACGGGGCAAAGGATAGGCATCCTTATGCGTTATCTGGTTAATCTTCCGGTAGTCCACACACATCCTCATGGTGCCATCCTTCTTATTTACCAGCACCAGTGGAGTGGCCCAGGGACTGCAGCTATCCCTAATAACCCCCGCCTCCTTCATGTTCCTCAACATGTCTTTGGCGCATTGGTAGTGTGCAGGGGGAATAGGTCTGTATCTCTCTTTGATGGGGGGATTTTCACCGGTGGGGATGTGGTGTTGGACCCCTTTAATCCGCCCAAAATCTAGAGAATGTTTGCTAAAGACCTGCTCGTACTCCTGTACCACCCTGTAGACCCCTTCTTTGTGATGTGTGGGGGTGTCATCAGTGCCTACATGTAACTCTTGGCACCACTCATCTAACCGCTCCTGGGATGGGTGGTGACTGGCAGGAGGTGGTGAGGTCGGGGGAACGGTCTCCTGGATGGTGTGGGGGTCTAGAGTAAGCAGCTTGGCGAGGGTGGCGTATCGGGGAAGCCTAACCTCCTCCTCCCCGCAGTTTAACACCCTTACGGGCACTCTCCCTTTCTTGACGTCTACCACCCCTTGGGCGGCCATTACTTTGGGCCAGTGTTCGGAGGGCATGGGCTCTACCATGGCTGGGTAATCCCGCCCCTGGGGACCTACCGCTGCCCTGCACCAAATCATCATCTCACTCCGGGGAGGCACAATCAAAGGGGCCGCATCCATCACTCTCACTCCCCCAATCTCCCCTCCTGTTGTGTTCACTTGCTGCCGATACATCAATGCCCGGATATCACACTGCACCGCCCTCTGTCGGCTTCCCGCCGCAGTGGCGGCCAGCTGCCGCAGTAGGGTCAGCACCTCACTCATGCAGTGTTCCATCACATTAGTCCCTAGCACTACCTTCGGATTATGATCACTGGGTTCATTCATTATCACAATCATTCCCTGGTGCTGTAGTTCAGCCCGTACCACGGTCATGGCCACTTGTTTGTATCCCACTTGGGTCAATGGGAGCCCATCAGCTGCGATCAGTGTCATGCTACTGTCTGGAGGGGCAAGTTCATCATTCCCCCAATACCGCTGATACAGTGTGTATGGCATCGTGGTTACCTGGGATCCAGTGTCCAGGAGGGACATCAGCGGGATGCCGTCTACTGCCAGAGGGATGATGGGCCGGGCTCCGATGTACCGGTCCCGCCAGTCTGGGGGGCCACTGGGTTCTACTCCTGAGGATTGGCCCGTGGCCCCAGGGGTTGCTCGTTTAACGGACACCGTCGGGAGTAGTGGCCGGGCTTGCTGCACCTGTAACAAAGTGGAGGTCCATACCGTGAGTCATTGGCCATTCTCTGCTGCATCCAGGGGATGTCCTCTGGGCTGTCGGCGAGCTGTATCCTCCCCGGGGGCTTGGGTCTCGTCGGAGGCTGGAGCGCGGCGAGGATCTTGGCAAGGTCCCCATCCATGTGACGGACTTGGGCAGCCAGCTCCTCCATCATCCCGCCAGGGGCTACAGTCGCCGAGGGAGCTGGGAGAGAAGGGGCCACCACGATGGGAGCCGTCTCAGCTGGCCACGGGGCCGCTTCTGGGATGTCGGATACCGGGGGTTGCAGAGCTTTGATGGCCCGTTTTTTCAGCACGGCAAAGTCCACGTTAGGGTGTTCCAGGGCCCACAGCCGGAGCTTCTTGCGGTCTTCCGGGGATCCCATCCCCTGCACGAACTGCTCGACTAACATTTTCTGTCCGCATGTTTTGCTGTCCGCATCATTAATGGCATCCACCCGCTTCAATGTGCGGAGGGAAGTTTGCAGGCGCAAGGCATAGTTTCTAATACTATCTGCAGGCCGCTGTCGGCATTGGTAAAACTGCATCCGCAGCTCGGCTTCGGTGCGGGTCTCAAAGGCAATCTGGAGCTTTTCAAAGATGGTGGCCACGGGGGACCGGTCCCCCTCGGTCCAGGTCTCCATCTCCTGCTCAGCCGCGCCGGTCAGCTGCCCTAGCACTACCGCTGCACGTTGCTTATCGGTCAGGGGGTACAGTTCTAGGACTGGGTTAAGCTTCTTCCGGAAGACCTGTAAGGCTTTCCCGTCGTACTGCGGCAGCCAGGTAGCTTCGGGCACATAGGGCAAGGAGAACGGCATCACCTGAGCAATGGCGGGGGCCGCGGCCTCCCCTGCTCGTGCGACCGGAGCACGGCCTGGCCCATTCTCATTCGCGGGTGCCACTGCGGCTGCGACCGCCGCTCCTTCAGTGGCCTTGTCGGGCGCAGACATCTTGTTGCCGCCCCCCTTGGTCTTTTCTCAGCACCTCCTCTTCAGGGGCGGGGCTTCGGCTTTCGCGCCTCCACTGCTCGAGAAGACGCTCGAGCAGGAAAATCTTCGCGCCCAAGATGGCGGCTTCTGAAATTTTTCGGCCGGACACCGCCAGCGGGACACAAGGCGCACCTCTACCAGCCGGCAGAACGGTAAGATCCTGTTCGTGGCGCCAAGTTGTCGCTGGAGGGGAGGGCGCTGCGCTCACCACGCTCGGGTCCGGCGCTGCTGCTGCTGCTCGGTTGCTCGAGCGGTGGGCCGTATCCGGGGACTCGAGCGGCGCTCCTCACCCGTGAGTGAAAGGGGGTGTAGTTTGGGTTTGGGGAGTTGGTCCGTGATGCCACCCACGGTTTGTGGAGAAGTTGGGACACCACCGCTGCTCTGGACGGGGATCCCGGGACTGATGACAGGGAGCAGCCGAGATGTTTCTCTCCCCTCCGTGGGTAGGGGGTTTTGGTGGTCCCGGGGCCTGGTGAGGTGTCGGGGAGGCAGGGTTGGCGAGGTGCAGGGTCGCGGGGGCAGCGCGGTGCCAGATGGCACGGTGGTACTCACTCAGCCAAGAAGGGATACAGAGTCTCCGGTAAAACAAATGGCTGGATGGATGAGTCTCGCAGCCGGCTGCTGTGGTTACTCCCGGACGGGTGGTGGTGGCTGCCTTTCTCTGCACCTGTTGTGTATCTTCGGTCCCGATGGCTTCCCACTGGTAACCCGCTCCCCAGCTTAGATAGGTGCCGGAGGAGCCCCTTTTGCCCGCAGGCTCTGGCCCTGGGAACTCTAGCTGTGGCGGTAGCTGTATTTCTGCTAGGAAACCCCAGAGGTTCCAGTCACTAACGGATTTGACCTGTTTAACGGCGACTCCAAGCCTGGTCGGGGTCCGCAGGCCCTGCCGGTTTGTGCTGGGTTCTCTTCGCTCCCCGGTTCGGTACTGGCGGGCCACCGCCCGTCCCCGGTCCTACGGTTCCGCGTCAATCGGCCTCTCCTGCAGATGGCCCCATCGTCTGCCAACCTTGCTCTCTGTGCCCGGGCCACGTACCCGAACACGGTCAGTCTGCTCCTCTCTTACCACTTCCCTAACTCATCTGACTTCCTTTTCCCGACCCCAGGACTGTGAACTCCTCAGTGGGTGGGGCCAACCGCCTGACTCCACCCCACCTGGTGTGGACATCAGCCCCTGGAGGGAGGCAACAAGGATTTGTGTGCGGCTGATGTGCCTATCTCGGGGTGTGGGGTGTGTTGTTGCAGTGCCTGTGACGACCTGGCTTGTCCAGGGCGCCACAGAAGTCTCCTGAGTGAAGAAACCTGTCCACTGGCTCCATCTTTCCAGAGGCCTTTAGTTTTATGGGATTCTGTTTCCGCCCCTGAGGGTTTAGATGTTACCAGTGTCAAAGCCTTTGATCTGCAATGTAAAAATCTCCAAGCCAACGTCCTGTGTGGAGGAGTTCAGTCCCCTGAGATGACTCATCTGGACTCTGGTTCTGTGAGGAGTTTCTTTCAGTGAGCTGTGGTGGAGCGTTACAAAATTCCCATCCGATGCCTTCTGAAGCTCTGGTTGGTGTCATGCGTGGGAAGAATGCTCCTATACGAACCTATACATTTAGTTTCTGAGCCTGTGGAGCAAAGGGAGAGACATATTCAGAAGCTCATTTGAACGACAGTCCTGTGGCAAGTTTTGTTCAGCAAGCAGTAGTGGTGCATTACCAGTAGAGATGAGCCACCCTCTAGTGTTCAAGTTTGGTTCGGTTCGGTGTGTTCGTCGAACGTTCGACGAACGTTCGTCGAACACCTTCGAACCCCATTGAATCAATGGCAGGCAAACACAAACACATACAAACAGATAGAAAACACCTTCTAAGGTGTGCAAAAGGTGACAAACAACTCACAAGACACCACAAACACATGGAAAAGTGACAAGTACATATACTCATGCTGAAAGAAAAGAGCTGACCGAGTAAAAGGAGGAGGAGACACAGATGTAGTAGTATCTCCAAATGAAAATCGATGCCATGACTGTGCAACTGGAGCCTTGCTCATTTTCGGCTTCCAATCTGGAAAATGGCCTGAGCTCGCCACTTATGCCTTGGGGATCTTGTCGAGTCCCGCAGCCAACGTTCTCAGCCGCGTCCTCTCCAGCAGCCATTACTCCCGTGCACCGAAACCGGGCCCCGGGACTACACCTCCCCTACCTGTGGAGGGGACCCCATTTTGCTGCCCAGCTCCATCAGCCCCGGGCGTCCCATCACCAGGCAACGGCGGTGTCACAATCCCTCACCGCAACCCACGGATGGCATCACAGACACATCAAACCCCCCCTGGAAATATCCCCTTCCGACGGGTTGTGAGGACGGACGCCCGTGCAAGCCTGGGTCCAGTCACCACTTGAGCCACATCAGCGAACCCGGATCCGAGCGGCCCCAGAAGCGGCAGTGGCCCCCGCCCGCAACAGAAGCGCAAATTTGGTTGGAATAGATAGTGTCATGTCGCGATTGCAGAGCTCCTGACTCATGCTGTGGCCGGCTCTCATCATGCTGACCAGCGTCCTTATGCTCCTCCACATGGGTGCTTCCTGTTTCCCTCTCCCATGGCCTGTGGGAGTGCTGATAGAGCATGATCGCACATTGCCTTTCTTTTATTAAAGGGCTAGCACGTCACTCCGAGGAAGTGACTCTGAGCCTATTGCTGAGAGGCACTGGATAGTTAAGGCATTCTCCCACAAGGGGAGGTGCCTGTTCAACACCCTTGTTTAGTTAGTTGTTTGTGCCCTATCCAGCTAGTTGTCTGGTCCCCTTGTCCATCTTGCCCTGCCTATACCTGGTTCCTGCCACTACTGCCTTGTTGGCACTTGTTTCTAGCCCATCTTGTCCTGCTTATATTTGGTCCCAGCCTGTCCTGCCCTGTTGGCACCTGGTTCCAATCCATCCAGTCCTGCCTGTACCTGACTCCAGTCTTGTCCTGCCCTATTGACACTTGGTTCCAGTCCGTCCGGCCTGTACCTGGCTTCAGTCCTGTCCTACCCTATTGTTACCTGGTTCCAGTCCGGTCCTGTCTGTACCTGACTCCATTCTGTCCTGTCCTGTTGGTACTTGCTACCTGTCCATCCTTGCTAGTGACACTGCCTGTCCATCCTGACCGTGCCATCTCCCTCTGCCACTCTGGTGGTCTCAGCCTTGCTAGTGACTCTGCCTGTACTGTTTGCCTCAGCTACCCTGGTGGTCCCTGTCTACACTAGAGATTCAGCCTCTCTGCACTTGTGTCTGTCCCTGCCCTGGGAAACAGATGCCACAGTCCCTGTCTCCGCCCTGGGAGTAGCATCTGGCATCCACCTAGTGATGGTGTCACGGGCGTGTCACAGGTGACAGAAAGTAATGTGCTTTTGGGCCATAGAAGGTCACAGCGTTTGGCTGCACAAAATGTGCCCTGACTTCCATTGTTTCTGCTGTCAGAATTCATTGGTATAGGTAGTTTTTCTTCTGGAGTTATCCCTTCCCCTTTTGGACCCAGCAGAAAGTCCCCTTACAACCAGCTGCTGTTCATCAGCATTTTCTCTGTGCTTATATTCCCCTTCCTTCCTTTGGACTGGTGCTGATTATATTCTTCACTTTAACCAAGCCCTGGTTGCAAGCAGGTTGCTAGTACTCCTCTTTGGTTTTGTTGTGGAAAGCTTTGCTGAACTTCTACTCATGCCATCTGTAGATAAACAGTTCATGCCTTTTCCCCCTGTGTGTCCTCCTTGTGTCATCTATAGGGGTTAGTGTGGTTAATGAAGGGCTCATCCCATCCATTCCCTATTTAGGACCCAGCACTACGGATACCTAGGGTGAGGTATGCAGCTTGGCGCATAGGTGCAGAACCTAGGGTCTAGAATCTAGAATCTATGGTGGTGCGGGTCCCCAGGGACCAGCAGTAGGTTCGGTCAGGGGTCACCATCTTCCCTTTCCCTAGACATAGGGTTTCCCTTTCCTTTCGTCATGCGCTTGGTACTTCCCTGTACCTAGTGTGACAGATGGGTGCTTAGTCAAGCCCCTCCCACTAAAGAGAAAGCCTGCAGTCCCCCTTTGGTTCAGTGGGTCCACTTCAGCTTGCTGCTTTCCAATCTCTGGTAGCGAGAGTTACCATTTGAACAGGCCATGGACCCGCTGAGTCCAGTTTTCTGTCTTTGTCTGAATGATTCCATGAGTTGGAAGTCTCCTGAGTGAAGAAACCTGTCCACTGGCTCCATCTTTCCAGAGGCCTTTAGTTTTATGGGATTCTGTTTCCACTCTTGTACCTGAGGTTATAGATGTTACCAGTGTCAAAGCCGTTGATCTGCAATGTAAAAATCTCCAAGCCAAGGTCCTGTGTGGAGGAGTTCAGTCCTCTGAGATGACTCATCTGGACTATGGTTCTTTGAGGAGTTTCTTTCAGTGAGCTGTGGTGGAGCGTTAAAAAATTCCCATCCGATGCCTTCTGAAGCTCTGGTTGGTGTCATGCGTGGGAAGAATGCTCCTATACGAACCTATACATTTAGTTTCTGAGCCTGTGGAGCAAAGGGAGAGACATATTCAGAAGCTCATTTGAACGACAGTCCTGTGGCAAGTTTTGTTCAGCAAGCAGTAGTGGTGCGTTACAAGTAGAGATGAGCCACCCCCTAGTGTTCGAGTTTGGTTCGGTTCGTCGAATGGCAGGTGTGTTCGTCGAACGTTCGACGAACGTTCGTCGAACACCTTCGAACCCTATTGAAACAATGACAGGCAAACACAAACACATACAAACACATAGAAAACACCTTCTAAGGTGTCCAAAAGATGACAAACAACTCACAAGACACCACAAACACATGGAAAAGTGACAAGTACATATACTCATGCTGAAAGAAAAGAGCTGAACGAGTAGAAGGAAGAGGAGACACAGATGTAGTAGTATCTCCAAATGAAAATCGATGCCATGACTGTGCAACTGGAGCCTTGCTCATTTTGAGCTTCCAATCTGGAAAAATGGCCTGAGCTCGCCACTTACGCCTTGGGGATCTTGTCAAGTCCCGCAGCCAGCGTTCTCTCGGAACGTGTATTTAGTGCTACTGGAGGTGTGCTGACAGATAAGCGCATGTGTCTGTCCATTGACAATGTGGACAGACTTAGGGGTACTTTGCACACTACGACATCGCAAGCCGATGCTTGCGATGCCGAGTGTGATAGTCCACGCTCCCGTCGCAGCAGCGATATCTTGTCATTGCTGCCGTAGCGAACATTATCGCTACGGCAGCTTCACATGCACTCACCTGCCCTGCGACGTCACTCTGGCCAGCGACCCGCCTCCTTACTAAGGGGGTGGGTTGTGCGGCGTCACAGCGACGTCACACGGCAGGCGGCCAATAGAAGCGGAGGGGCAGAGATTAGTGGGACGTAAACATCCCGCTCACCTCCGTCCTTCCGCATAGCCGGCGTGAGCCGCGGTGACGCAGGTAGATGTTCCTTGCTCCTGCGGCTTCTCACACAACGATGTGTGCTGCCGCAGGGGAACGAGGAACAACATCGTACCGTCGCTGCAGCTACAGTATAGAAATATCGGACACTACACTGATGATACGATTACGACGCTTTTGAGCTCGTTAATCATATCATAAAGGATTTACACACTACGATATCAACAGCGATGCCGGATGTGCGTCACTTTCGATTTGACCCCCCCGACATCGCACCTGCGATATCATAGTGTGCAAAGTACCCCTAATGGTCATCAAGATGAACAAATCATGGATCCGCAAGGACTTTTCTACCCCTGTGTCATCCTGGGGAGAGTAAAGGTTTGTGGATTTTTGAATGTGCTTCATGCAAATAACCATTTTAAGTTTGCAACTGTGGGACAATTGATGTCACTTATGTGGTGTCTGTGGCCAAATTTTTGAAAAACCTGGAGACTCTTGTTGGTCTCATGATTTTAGAATGGCATGACATGCCTCAGAGGTTGACTTTCAGCATCTGCAAGCTGTTGGCTACAGAAATTCTGCCTTTCCGCCCGGTGTACACAGAGGATTTTCGAGACCTTATGTCCATCGCAGTGCCCCAAGTGAAGATGCCCAGTCGCCACTACTTCTTCAAAAAAGGTGTGCGCTACACCAGCATGTCGCACACAACATCACCGATTCCTTGAGAAACTCTATGTGTGACAGGGTGCATTTCACCACAGATACTTGGCACAGTAAGCATGGACAGGGGAGTTACATGTCGCTGACTGGGCACTGGGTAACTATGGTGAGAGATGGAGAAGGGTCTGCTGTACAAGTCTTGCCGTCCCCACGAGTTCTGTGTCCATCCTCTCTATGTAGAAGTTCCTCCACTGCTTCTGCCTCCTCAACCCCGTCTCGGTCCTCCACTTCTGCCCAAATCCTGTCTGGTAAGGCCACCCGCGTTGTAACTGTGCACAAGGAATCCCGCACACCTCCTTACTATGCTGACAGCAGAGCTCAATGGCATCAGGCGGTTGACTCTTTACTATGAAATGTATGGGAAATGTGAGTCACACCGCTGAGGAGTTGTCTACGGTTAGGTCTGGAGACCGAGTTTCATCAATGGTTGTCTCCACTCAACCTGCAGCCATGGAAGGCCGTATGCGACATTGCGGCAAACCTGGGTGCGGCCCTTCGCCGGGACAATGTGACACACGTGCCTTGTATGGCTCACGTGTTGAACCTGGTTGTCCAGCAATTTTTAAACCACTATCCCGGCCTACATGGGCTTCTGCAGAGGGCACGGTGTAAAGCCTGCCTGGATCCACACACTCAGACAGGCTGTAAAGGATAGGCTAGAGGGAAGCCACTCACCAAGCAGGACCCCTAGAACCCTGAAACCCTTTAAACCATATACAGGGATTTGGAACTACACAGGGCCCAAGGTGATCACTACCTGTGGAAGGCTGCAGTCCGAGAGAGTAGTAGTCAGGCAGGGTCAAACCAGGAATTGTGGAACAGGGACAGAATTGGCCGGCAAGGACGTAATCAGAAAACAAGCAGAGTTCAAATGCGGATCGGGCAACAAGCTACATAAACAGTAGGCAGGAAATGTAGTCAGGAAACAAGCGGCGGTCAAATCCGGATCGGGTAGCGAGGTACATAAACAGCTGGCAGGAGACGTAGTCAAGAAACAAGCGGTAGTCAGCACACAAAATCACAAAACAGAACAGGGCGGAACAGGAACCAGAAGTTAAGAATAGAGTTGAGCGCGGTTCGTGGTTCTCCAGTTAGCGGTTCGAGTTATTTTGGGAGCTGTTCTAGATCGAACTAGAACTCGAGCTTTTTGCTAGAGCTCGATAGTTGTAGTTACGTTCGAGAACGGTTCTAGCAGCAAAAACCAAGCTAATTACTAGCTGGCTTTCCGCTGTAATACTGTAAGTCACTCTGTGACTCACACTATTATGAAATATCAGCGTATAGTCTGCGGGAAAAGCGCGTTCAGATCACTACTGCTGGGATAATGGATCGCCATTTTTTTTTTTTTTCTGTTCTTCCTTCCTTCCCTAAGCGCGCGTGTAGTGGGGCGGGCAAGCATGTCAGCCAATCCCAGACACACACATAGCTAAGTGGACTTTTAGCCAGAGAAGCAACGGCATGTGTGATAGGATGTCCATGTCACATGTCCCTGCATTATAAATACGGGCATCTGCCCGTCTGGACGCCATTATCTGCCTTCTGCATCTGGGTGTCAGTCACCGCAGGTGCAGCTCCTGTCTCCGATACTGCTGTGTACGCTCTACACACAGCGCTATACAGAAAAGGGATAGAAGTTTCTTTCAGCCCTTGTAAGGGCTAATTACAGAAGGCTCAGAGCCATAGGTGACACTCAGGTTCCTGTAAAGAGGTTTTAACAGCTACAGATAAGAGCGTCTGTGTAGCTAAGGTCAGGGAGTTCCTTGCTGCATTTCACCATAAGGAGGGATAGAAAGTGAGGCTTCCTTTCCTCTACACTGACCCACAACCCTGCCACTGTACCCTCCTGCCCTTTGCACACTCAAGCTCATTGTTACAAAGCCATTATACTAGCAAACACTGAGTAAACTTAGTGGCATCCTAAAAGTGGCTGTTGGACTTCCATTAGTGTCCCACTGGTGCAAACCTATGTGCAGCACCTCTGCATTGCACACTCAAGCTCATTGTTACAAAGCCATTATAATAAAAAAAACACGGAGGAAATAGTGGCATCCTAAAAGTGGCTGTTGGACTTCATTAGTGTCCCACTGGTGCAAATCTATTTGTAGCACTTCTGCATTGCACACTCAAGCTCATTGTTACTAAGCCATTATACTAGCAAACACTGAGGAAACTTAGTGGCATCCTAAAAGAGGCTGTTGGACTTCCATTAGTGTCCCACTAGTGCAAATCTATTTGCAGCACCTCTGCATTGCACACTCAAGCTCATTGTTACAAAGCCATTATAATACCAAACACTGAGGAAACTTAGTGGCAGCCTAAAAGTGGCTGTTGGACTTCATTAGTGTCCCACTGGTGCAAATCTATTTGCAGCACCTCTGCATTGCACACTCAAGCTCATTGTTACAAAGCCATTATAATACCAAACACTGAGGAAACTTAGTGGCATCCTAAAAGTGGCTGTTGGACTTCATTAGTGTCCCACTAGTGCAAATGTATTTGCAGCACCTCTGCAATGCACACTCAAGCTCATTGTTACTAGGCCATTATACTAGCAAACACTGAGGAAACTTACTGGCATCCTAAAAGTGGCTGTTGGACTTCATTAGTGTCCCACTAGTGCAAATCTATTTGCAGCACCTCTGCAATGCACACTCAAGCTCATTGTTACTAAGCCATTATAATACCAAACACTGAGGAAACTTAGTGGCATCCTAAAAGTGGCTGTTGGACTTCATTAGTGTCCCACTGGTGCAAATCTATTTGCAGCACCTCTGCATTGCACACTCAAGCTCATTGTTACAAAGCCATTATAATACCAAACACTGAGGAAACTTAGTGGCATCCTAAAAGTGGCTGTTGGACTTCCATTAGTGTCCCACTAGTGCAAATCTATTTGCAGCACCTCTGCATCGCACACTCAAGCTCATTGTTACAAAGCCATTATAATACCAAACACTGAGGAAACTTAGTGGCATCCTAAAAGTGGCTGTTGGACTTCATTAGTGTCCCACTGGTGCAAATCTATTTGCAGCACCTCTGTATTGCACACTCAAGCTCATTGTTACTAAGCCATTATACTAGCAAACACTGAGGAAACTTAGTGGCATCCTATAAGTGGCTGTTGGACTTCATTAGTGTCCCACTGGTGCAAATCTATTTACAGCACCTCTGCATTGCACACTCAAGCTCATTGTTACAAAGCCATTATAATAGCAAACACTGAGGAAACTTAGTGGCATCCTAAAAGTGGCTGTTGGACTTCATTAGTGTCCCACTAGTGCAAATCTATTTGCAGCACCTCTGCATTGCACACTTAAGCTCATTGTTACAAAGCCATTATAATAAAAAAAACACGGAGGAAACAGTGGCATCCTAAAAGTGGCTGTTGGACTTCATTAGTGTCCCACTGGTGCAAATCTATTTGTAGCACTTCTGCATTGCACACTCAAGCTCATTGTTACTAAGCCATTATACTAGCAAACACTGAGGAAACTTAGTGGCATCCTAAAAGAGGCTGTTGGACTTCCATTAGTGTCCCACTAGAGCAAATCTATTTGCAGCACCTCTGCATTGCACACTCAAGCTCATTGTTACTAAGCCATTATAATAGCAAACACTAGCAAACTGTGCTGCCATTTTAAGGGCCATAGTTTCATTGTCTAGGATAGTTTTTGTTGTTTATTCTGCTGTTAATAAAGGTAGATCACCGCTGCAATCTACACCACCTCTCAATTTTTGCTACCACATTTTAAGTGGACATTCTTGTCGCTAGCAAAATGAGTGGCAACATGACAGATGCTGGTGGAAAGGGAAACAGGCGTGTTGGAAAAGGAAAAAAAGTTTGTGTCCGTGGGGAAGGTGGCAAAACTCCATTAACATCTGCTGAAGATAGGCCATCTTCCAGCAAAAGTAAGATGTCTACTACTTTCCGTGGACAGTCAGATGTGCTCCCTTTTTTACGAACACGAACAACTGGAACAAAGGTAGATGTTGCCCAAAAAAAGAAAACGCTTGAATGGATCTCAAGTGGTCCAACAAGTGCCCTCTCCTCCACCTCAACTTTCGCATCCAAAAAACATAAGTCCTCTGAGTTGTCATCCCAATCACACTTGCTTTCTCCCAGCTCTCAAGTCTCCATCCGCCCTGCACAATATGGAGGAACAGAGAAGGCTGAGTCTGCAGAGCTGTTCAGTCACAATATAGCCTGGGAATCAGAGGTCTGCTCCCAAGCTAAAGTGAGTACAGACTAGGAAATGGTCTGCAGTGATGCCCAGAACCTTTGTGACTCAGATTCAGGCCGTGATGACCAAGTTCATGAGCATAATGTTGACCCTTATTCACAAACTGAAACACCTGTTGTAATAGACAGTGAGGAACATACTGATGATGATGAGACGCAGATAACAGATTGGGATGACAACTTAAATATTCGTTCAGGGCAGGAAGAGGCTTGGTCTGAGGGGGATGGGAGTGCAAACATAACGCTTGATGAGGAACTTCTAGATCCCACTTACTGTCAGCCCACAGTCAGGCACTCGAGGAGGTCAACAGAGGCGATGGAGGAGGATGCTACTGATGACGAAGTTACCTTGCGCCTTCCTGGACAGAGGAGGAGTACTGGTAGCACGTCTACAACTGCATCCTCAGCCACCACTCTGCCTCTGAGCACTAGTCGGGGTGGCTCAGCAGGTCGCATGCCCTCTAAGCCTTGCCTAGCCTGGTCCTATTTTGACATAGCAAAAGATCGCCCAAATCATGTGATCTGTAAAATTTGTCGTGATTCTGTTAGTAGAGGGCAAAACCTCAGAAGTTTGACAACTTTTTCCATGAATCGTCACATGAATAAATAACATATGTCCCAGTGGGAAGCTCACCGTGCTGCAATGCGGCCTAGCGGAGCGGACCATCCACCGCCTGCCCCTTCCAGTGCATCCGCACACTCATCATCTTCTAGGACTGTGGGGACAGCTGTCACACCTGGTTTTTCCCGCACAACTACCACCACTGTAACCGCAACATGCAGTTTGCTTGGTAGGTCGTCAGTTGGTTTGGAAGGGGAAACAAGTGCGTGTGTACAGCTCTCTCAGACATCGATAGCACCAACGTTGGATGAAGGCAACATCATGTCTACGCCTGCAATTTCCTCACAAACCTGCATTTTTCCAGGGACACTCTACTCACCACCGTCTACACACAGCAGCCAGATCTCTGTCCCTCAGATGTGGACAAATAAAAGGCCATTTCCTGCAACCCATAACAAAGCTAAGAGGTTGACTTTATCCCTCTGTAAGCTCTTGGATACCGAAATGCTGCCTTTCCACCTGGTGGACACATAGGATTTTAGAGACCTTGTGCCTGTCGCTGTGCCCCAGTACCAGATGCCCAGTCGCCACTACTTCTCTAAGAAAGGTGTGCCTGCGCAACACCAGCATGTCGCACACAACATCACCGCTTCCTTGAGAAACTCTGTGTGTCAACGGTTGCATTTCACCACAGATACTTGGTCAGGCCACCAGCGTTGTAACTGCGCAGAAGGAATCACGCACCCCTCATTACTATGCTGACAGCAGAGCGCAACGGCATCAGGCAGTCTTTATCTTGAAATGTCTTGGAAATAAGAGTCACACAGCAGCTGAGTTGAGGGCAGCTCTGGAGACTGAGTTTAGTAAATGGTTGTCTCCACTCAACCTGCAGCCTGGTAAGGCCGTGTGCGACAATGCTGCAAACCTGGGTGTGGCCCTTCGCCTGGGCAAGGTGACACACGTGCCTTGTATGGCTCACGTGTTGAACCTTGTTGTCCAGCAATTTTTAACACACTATCCCGGCCTAGATGGCCTTCTAAACAGGGCAAGAAAACTGTCTGCTCACTTCCGACGTTCAACCGTCGCAGCTGAGCGACTTGCATCACTCCAGAAGTCTTTCGGCCTGCCGGTTCATCGCCTGAAATGTGATGTTCCTCATGCTGGAATTCGACTCTCCACATGTTACAGCGACTGTGGCAGCACCACCGAGCCCTGGTGCAATACGTCATGACGTATAGCCTGGGCCAACGAGATGCAGAGGTGGGGCAGATCACCCTGATGGAGTGGTCTCAGATCAAGGACCTATGCACCCTTCTGCACAGTTTCGACATGGCGATGAATATGTTTAGCGCTGACAATGCCATTCTCAGCATGACAATTCCAGTCATTTACATGCTGGAGCACACGCTAAACACTATTCGGACTCAGGGGGTGGGACACCAGGAAGGGGAGGAACTATAGGAGGATTCATATGCGCAAGAGACAACAACATCACCAAGGTCCAGACGTTCATCATCACCAAGGCGGCAGGCATGGAACCATGGGGGACAGGGATCAACAAGGGCGCATGGTAGCAGGCGAAATTTTGAGGAAGGTGCAGGAGAACATGAAGAAATGGAGGACGAACTGTCCATGGACATGGAAGACTCAGCAGATGAGGGAGACCATGGTCAAATTTCAGTTGAAAGAGGTTGGGGGAAGATGTCAGAGGAAGAAAGAACGGTTAGCACCTCTATGCCACAAACACAGCGTGGACTTGGTCGGCATGGCTGCGCCAGACACATGAGCGCCTTCTTGCTGCACTACCTCCAACATGACCCTCGTATTGTCAAAATTAGAAGTTATGATGAGTACTGGCTTGCTACACTATTAGATCCCCGGTACAAGTCCAAATTTTGTGACATAATTCCAGCCATAGAAAGGGACACACGTATGCAGGAGTATCAGCAAAAGCTGTTACTCGATCTTAACTCGGCTTTTCCAGAAAACACCCGTGGTGCATGGAATGAATCTCCCAGTTGTAACTCGACAAACATGGGACGGTCTCGTCATCTTCAACAGTCTAACCGTACCAGCAGCACCGTATCTGGTGCTGGAAACAGCAATTTTATTGAATCTTTTCATAATTTTTTTAGACCATCCTTTGCAGGGCCACCAGAGACAACAAATCTGACACATAGTCAATGGCTGGAGAGGATGATACAGGAGTATCTCCAAATGGACATCGATGCCATGACTTTGCAACTGGAGCCTTGCTCATTTTGGGCTTCAAATCTTGAAAAATGGCCAGAGCTCTCCACTTACGCCTTGGAGATCTTGTCGTGTCCAGCTGCCAGTGTTGTCTCTGATCGTGTCTTCAGTGCTGCTGGGTGTGTGCTGACAGATAAGCGCACGCGTCTGTCCAGTGACAATGTGGACAGACTAACGATCATCAAAATGAACAAGTCATGGATCCACAAGGAATTTACTACCCCTGTGTCATCCTGGGGAGATTAAATGCTTGTGTATTTTGAATGTGCTTGATGCAAATCTACCTGTGAAGTGTACAATTGGGGCACAAGTGCTGCCACTGAAGGGGTGGGTGTCTGTGTGGCCCAATTTTTGGAAAAAAGGATGACTCCGCTTGGAGTAACCCTTGCTTTCAGTGTTTTTAAAAAGGAGCCAAGATGAACAAGTCATGGTTCAGCAAAGACTTTGCTACCTACCCCGGTGCCATCCTGGGGACGGTTAAGGATGGCGTATTTTTGAATGTGCTTGATGCAAATCTACCTGTGAAGTGTACAACTGGGGCACAACTGCTGCTACTGAAGTGGTGTCTGTGGGGCCCAATTTTTGGAAAAAAGGGAGACTCTGCTTGTAGTCCCCTTGCGGTGTTATACATGATTTTAGAAGGGCATGCCATGCCTATATCTGTGTCTCATCCTCTTTTTCCTTGTAACGCTGTTTTGTTTTCGTATGAAAATTTGTTCTTGTCACTTTTTTATGTGTTTGTGTTGTGTTGTGAGTTGTTTATCACCTTTTGGACACCTTTGAGGGTGATTTCTAGGTGTTTTTATGTGTTTGTGATTGCCTCCCATTGTTTCCTATGCGGTTCGAGCGGTTTGCCGAACTGGTTCGCCGAACCGAACGAGACCTCCGTTCGGCGAACCGAACTCGAACCGAACCACGACCGGTTCGCTCATCTCTAGTTAATAACTATCTCTGGCAGTGGTCAGCAGACAGGAGGGGCATTAAAAAGGGTGTGGTATCTTTCCATTGGTTGTAGCTGAATGATGGTACTTCAGCTGTGAGACACCCACCACCTACAGTCAGCCAGTGGTACTGCAGATCCCAAGGTAACCAGCCCAGTGGCTGAGCTGAGCCTTTGCCCACCGGCGCTGCTGGCATCGACTCCTTTCCCATCAACAGCACTATCCACGAAAGGAACATGGCGTCACCTGGCGATCGGAGTAGAAGTTGCTGGAGCGGACTCCGGTGGTGACGTAACAGCCGTGTTGGACAATGCTGCAAACCTGGGTGCGGCCCTTCGCTGGGGCAATGTGACAAACGTGCCTTGTATGGTTTATGTCAGGTTTCCAGGTTTTCCAGTTCTCTTTTGAATGAGCTTGCCCTCAGTTAACATGGAGTTTAAGGTTCTGTTGCCCTACTTCCTGTCCAGCTGCTTAAAAGGCCGCCTCTCAGCCCAGTCCAGTGCCTGAGTATACTGCTTGCTGTGTGCTCCTGCTTTGCTGTTTCTACTTCCTGATTGCCTTGGATTCTCCTGAAACTCTACCGACCGACTCTGGACCATACCCGGTTTTCTTCAAGCTGTGCCCGGACTCCGTCTGCCGTCTTTGATCAGCACTCTGCCCGGTTCGTAACCACTCTGGACAATCATCCCGTACGGACACTCCTGGACTATACCACTTGCCCCTTGTGTACCGGCTGCCGCACATTTAGGCCTTCCGGGGTTGATTGCCGGACAGTCCCTGTACAGGGGTTCGCTCTGGTGGTCTCCCTGGGGGAGTCCGGTGCGTGGCCCCGGGAATCCCCTTCGCTCCGTTTTGTGTGTTGTTTTACTGTGTTTATTCCCGTTGTGTATCTACCGTGGTGACATATTATATAACATCTTGTACCAAGAACTCGTCTCTGTTGTCATTGCCCTAACGCAATCGAAATCCTCAGAACATACAGTAGTATTACAGTTTACGTGTTGAACCTGGTTGTCCAGCAATTTTTAAACCACTATCCCGGCCTTCATGGGCTTCTGCAGAGGGCGTGTTCGCTATGTGCTCACTTCCGCCGTTCACACCCCGCAGCTCAACGACTTGCATCGCTCCAGAAGTCTTTCGGCCTGCAGGTTCACCGTCTGAAATGCGATGTGCCAACACGCAGGAATTTGAATCTGCACATGTTGCAGCGACTGTGGCAGCACCACAGAGCCCTGCTGCAATACGTTATGACGTATAGCCTGGGCCAACGAGATCCAGAGGTGGGGCAGATCACGCTGCTGGAGTGGTCTTAGATCAAGGATCTATGCACCCTTCTGCACAGTTTTGAAATGGTGACGAAGATGTTTAGCGCAGACGATGCCATTATCAGCATGACAATTCCGGTCATCTACATGCTGGAGCACACTCTAAACAGTATTCGGAGTCAGGTGGTGAGACAAGAGGAAGGGGAGGAAGCACAGGAGGAGTCATATGCGGAAGGGATAACAAGATCTACAAGGTCCAGACAGTCAGCAGCACCAAGGCGGCAGGCATGGGACGGTGGGGAGGGATTAACAAGGGTGCATGGTAGCAGCCAAACTGTTGAGATAGGTGCAGGAGCCCAGGAAGAAATGGAGGACGAACTGGCGATGTACATGGAAGAATCAGCAGGTGAGGGAGACCTTGATCACATTTCTGTTGTGCGAGGTTGGGGGGAGAGAGCAGAGGAATCAAGCATGATTCTCACCTTGCCGCCAACAACACAGCAAGGACTTTTTTCTCCTGGATGCGCAAGACACATGAGCGCTGTCACGAACAGCTGGGGGGAGTCACTCAGAAATCCCCCGTGCTGGCCACCAATGTCACGATCGGGGGGTAACAAGCGGGAGTCACCCCTCCTTTATACCTCCTGACCGTCAGACAGAGCACGTGACGCGCTCTCTAGCGCCCCTCTTATAGTCAGGCCAATTATGGAATTGCCCAAAAATAAGCAAGGAGGCCGCTATTCTCCTGTGCCGATGATTGAAGGGCTCCCGGTGAGAGTGAGGTGTATATTCCCCCGACTCCAGCAGACGGAATATACAAAAACCTCCTCCAATCTCCCCGGCTGCCCCACAATAATCCTTGGCACAAACTCGTTGCCACCAACCGACTTACGGTAACTATTAGCCGAACACACAGGCATGGGATTCAAGATCGAGATAACAGAACAGCCCAAGATTAATTATATAATTTAATCGGCCTAAGCCACACTAGAAACTACAATATATACAATAGGGAATCTACAGAATCTACATAGGCCAGAGTACAGTTACAGGCAAGGTATGGATTACAAACAGGTATACAATTCAATCAGTTACCTTGTACGTCTGGCCACAGGGGGCGCTGTAGACCAGGTTTCTAGGATCTTTTCCACAGATGTTTCCTACACGTGACCCCCGGCGAAAAAACAAGCTAAAATGTCCGAACTGAGTTTATCAATCTTGTGGAATCCCCGTCTCCTCCTACCTTCGTGACCTCAGAGGGAAGCACTGCCACTCCCCCCGCTTTGAGTCAGATATTATCCAGAAAGGGGATATTGGCCATAACTTTGCCTGGGAACGTCGTAGGCGGACGCCAACGCTCTCATTGTGACAGTTATGAATTTAGCTGCAAAACGAGAGGACTCATGACTTGTCTACTAGTTCCCCACCGGCCGATATCACGTTTGGGGTATTTCCCAAGGTCCTACTCCAATATAAAATATGGGCCAGCACCGTCCGCATGCGGGGATGTCATTTTTATGCTTGCCATATTTATGGGTAAATGGTTCACGAGATATTAACCATATTTTACCGGAGCCGTTCTGTCTGGTGGCTTCCATAGCCTTATAATGTGATACAAACTCTTGTTACAGGGTCACAGCAGGGGGGCATCCTGTGTCCACTGTTCCCAGCTCATCTAATCTCCATATCAAAGGAGATGGCCATTGGATGTGTTGCTGAGATGTGACACCTTCCCAGATGTTGGACATCTGAGAACAAGAAGGGAGGGGGCGCTACCATGAAGTGATGAGAGCGATTATGACTGTAAATCATAATTCCTCTTCATATCCCAGGATTTTCTTCACAAGCGCCTTCTTGCTGCACTACCTATAACATGACCCTCGGATTGTCAGAATTCGAAGTAATGCTAACTACTGGGTTGCCACACTTTTAGATCCCCGGTACAAGACAAAATTTGGCGAAATAATTCCTGCCATAGAAAGGGACACACCTTTCACATGCAACACATAGCTGTTACACATTAACAGATTACACATTGTTACATAGCTGGTACACATTGTGTACCAGCTTCTGCTGATACTTTGCATGAGTATCAGCAGAAGCTGGTACACAATCTTAGATCGGCTTTTCCACTAAACACCAGTGCTGCACAGAGTGAATCTCACAGGAGTATCTCCAAGTGAACATCAATGTCATGATTGTGCAACTGGAGCCTTGCTCATTTTGGGCTTCCAATCTGGAAAAATGGCCTGAGCTTGCAACTTACGCCTTGGGGATCTTGTCGTGTCCCGCAGCCAGTGTTCTCTCTGAACGTGTTATCAGTGCTGCTCTGTGTGTGCTGACAGATAAGCGCACGCGTCTGTCCAGTGACAATGTGGACAGACTAACGTTCACCAAGATGAACAAGTCATGGATCCGCAAGGACTTTTCTACCCCTGTGTCATCCTGGGGAGACTAAAGGCTTGTGGATTTTTGAATGTGCTTCATGAAAATAACCATTTTAAGTTTGCAACTGTGGGAAAATTAATGCCACTTAAGTGGTGTCTGTGGCCAAATTTGGCGAAATAATTTCTGCCATAGAAAGGGACCCACGTATGCAGGAGTATCAGCAGAAGCTGTTACACAAGCTTAGATCAGCTTTTCCACTAAACACCAGTGGTGCACAGAATGAATCTCACCACTTTGTCATGGCTAGGAGCTAATGGTCTTTTACTTGTCCACATCTGAGGGACCGAGGGCTGATTGCTGTGCTGAGACGGCGTTGAGTAGGGTATCCCTGCAGAGTTGCAAATTTGGTCATATACAAAATGAGTGGAAAAAGGCCAGATACTGGTGGAAAGGGGAACAGGCGTGTTGGAAAGGGAAAAAAAGTTTGTGTCCGTGGAGTTGGTGGTAAAGCAACAGTAACATCTGCTGAAGAAACACCATCTGTTACAGGGGGACTGGCAGATTAGGATAAGGTGGTATATATCCCAATCGCCATTGGGGTTCCACCGTGCTCCCAGATGGAAAAGGAGATGCTGGAAACCCGAAGGTTAGGCGGAGGATACAGAGCTGGGTGGCTCTGAAACTAATAGGAGCCTGACCCGAGTTAGACGACACTCGGATCAGGAGACTGTGAACCCTTTTAGCATCACAGGGTCCACACACCCAGTCCAGGAACTCCCTATTAAAGACACAGGGGCCCTGGGGTACGCTGTCTGTGGGCATAGGGGGCACACCTGTGGACAGCAGGCACAGCAGCAGCAGCAGGCAAGTTAATGCCACTGGGCTGCACTAGCAGGACTGGTAGGACAGGAGCTGGCCGTAACCATGCCGCGTTACCAAGTGTGGTGGCATCCAGCACCAACGCCCTATCCCTGCTACCTATGTCCTAAAGCCGCAATGGATTCAACACATGGAGGTGTGCTCTGTCTGAGCATAAAAGAAGACTGTGCACCTCCATGTTGTCTCCAGCCCCTTTTATAACCTGGGTCCGCCCCAACCCAGGGTGGACCACAATACACCTCCAGGAGCTAATAGCAGAGTGCCACGTCATCAGTGAAATAACCAGCGGCCTATCAGCTTGAGCATGCTCAGTAAGCACAACACAGGACTTAGACATGGCACAGAGTTCAAGTACCTGTGCAAATAGGCTTTTCGCACTAAGTGTGGTAGCATGTTCAGTAGCCCTAACTGAGGACTTAGCCTCAGGAATGGCACAGTCAGGCTGAGCATGCTCACTAGGCGAAACACTGGACTTAGGCTGTGGCTGGGGTAAATCGTCACACGCATGCGCACTAGACGCCTCTCCACACTTAGACGTGGAGGAGGAAGCAGCCAGCTGGACGACCCGAGGCACGGCCAAAATTGGCAGCCGACGCCTGGGCGCAACTGTAACCGCAGCAGGCTGCTTGCGGCTACGGTGGCACCGATTCGTAACACCATCTTCCAGCCAAAATAAGATGTCTACTTCTTCCTGTGGATAATCTGATATGATCCCTTTGTTACGGACATGACAATCGCTACCAAATGTAGATGAGGCATCAAAACAGCAGGTGCTTGAATGGATCTCAAGTGCTCCATCAAGTGGCCTCTCTTCCACCTCAATTTCAATATCCCAAATACTCCATTCCTCTGAGGTGTCACCCCAATCACACTTGCTTCCTACCAGCTCTCAAGTCTCCACCCGCCCTGCTGAGTATGAGCTAACAGAGATGGTTGAGTCTGCAGAGCTGTTCAGTCAAACTATAACCTGGGAATCAGAGGTCTGCTCCAAAGCTGCAGTGAGTCCAGACAAGGAAATGATCTGCACTGATGCCCAGAAGGATTGTGGGTCGGATCCAGGCCCAGATGAAGAAGGTTCTGAGCATAATGTAGATCCTCATTCCCAAACTGTAACTCCTCTTGGAGGAGACAATGGGGAACATGCTGATGAGACTCAGATACCTCATTGGAACGACAATTTTACTATTCGGTCAGAGCAGGAAGAGGTGCATCCTCAGCCATAACTCTGCCTCTGAGCAGAAGTCGTGGTGGCTCTGCAGGTCGCATGGGCTGTAAGCCTTGCCTAGCCTGGGCCTTTTTTGACATCGCAATGGATCCCCCAACTCATGTCATCTGTAAGATTTGTCAACAATCTTTAAGTAGAGGCCAAAAACTCACTAGTTTGAGTACTTCGTCCATGAACCGTCATATGGATATGAAGTGAAAGGGTGAGGGTGTATTGTTGACCTTTATCCACTGTGAATGCAAGATGCTTATTTGCCGTTTATTGTATGCATTGTTATTCACATGTAAAAGGGTAAGAGTGTATAAATGACGTATATTGACTGTAAATGCAAAATGTATATTTACTGTTTATTTACCGTCTATTGTATGCATTATTGCTGACCACACACAGGGGGCCGCTGTTTTGCATCTGCCTTTCACTGTTTGGTCACTATAGCAACAGGAAAACGGTCTTCGGCTGTGGACTTGGAGACCGGAGGAGGTGCTGTATGTGAGCTGAAGGAAAAGCAAAAGGTGTGCGTAACAGAAAGGAGCCGCCTCAGAAACACTTAGGTGGAGGAGTGAGAAGACTCGTCTTGGAGTTTAGTGAGGAGGACCATAACGTGTGTGAGCAGCATCCTGTGCCGGAGACCACCATTCTTCAGTTTCTGGCTATACTGATTACTGTTAGAGGATCGTCAAGTCTGTATTTATGGCAGCTGGACACCACAATACCCAGGTACGGTAGGCTGCGTGCACGCAACACTTTGTTTTGGTAACAAAACACATATCTGTTCTGCTTAGGCCGACTATACAGACAATAAGACTTCCTGGCTCTGCTCTGTCAGTTTGTCAGTTACAGTTAAAATCTTAAAGGGACAGCGACACATGTTTGCATTGACTTGCTTTACAAGATTTCCAGGACTGAGTTGCTGAGCTGTGTGGTTTGCCTTACCACTTTTATCATCTGCCTTATCTGTGAGGCTTCAGCAAACAAGGGTATTCAGGGGGGTTAATGGGTTTTGTCTATGTTTAGGTCGATAAATTGTAAGCTCTTGTGCTTCGCCACTGGTAGGTTGTGTTCACACACAGACACACACACACACACACACAGACAATTACTCCTGCTACCCAGAGGGATTACCAGGTATTAGGCGACTGATTAGACATTCCCTTGGTTAGGAAAAGGTTGGTGAGAAGGCGGTATAAATCGCCATTACGAGTGGTGCACCATAGGGGTGTAAGCTTTTGGACTTTGTTTGTCTATTCGTCTAATAGATTGTCTATTCTTTCTGTTTTATGCATGGTTTTTATTGTTTGTTTTGGTAAAGTTAAACAATCATTTATCAACCCAACTGCCTAGAGTCCTTTTCCTGTATACTATATATATATATATATATATATATATATCCTTTTGCTGTATACTGGGGAGCCCACCCTGTACACGACTTTAAATGAAGCATAAATCGCATTGGGAAGGTCACTGTGCTAATGTAACGCCTGCTTGGATCCACAGACTCAGACAGGCTGTAATGGACAGGCTAGAGGGAAGCCACTCACCATGCAGGACCCCCAGAATCCTGATACCCTTTAACCCCTATAAAGGGATTTGGAATTACACAGGGCCCTGGAGATCACTACCTGTGGAAGGCTGCAGTCTGAGAGAGTAGTCATCAGGCAGGGTCAAACCGGGAATTGCGGAACAGGGACATAATTGGCAGGCAAGGACGTAATTATAAACAAGCAGAGGTCAAAACTGGATTCGGCAGCGAGGTACAAAAACAGCAGGCAGAAGGGTAGTCTGGAAACAAGCAGTAATCAGCACATGAAATCACAGAACAGGACGAAACAGGAGCCAGAATTTTCAGAACTATCTCTGGCAGAGGTCAGCAGACAGGAGGGGCATTAAAAAGGGCGTGGTGTCTTCCCATAGGCTGTACCTGAATTATGTTACTTCAGCTGGGAGACACCAGCCACCTATAGTGAGCCAGTAGCACTGCCAATCCCCAGGAAACCCAGACCAGTGGATGAGCGGAGCCTGTGCCCACCGGCGCCGCTGGCATCGACTCCTCTCCCATCACCAGCACTATCCATGGCAGGAACACGTTATCGCCTGGCGTTCGGAGTAGAAGTCGATGGAGCGGACTCCGGGGGTGACATAACAGCTACAATGCGGCCTAGCGGGGTGGGGCAACCACTGTCTGACTCATCAAGTGTATCTGCATTCTCTTCATCCTCTGTGACTGTGGGGACAGCAGTCACACATGCTTTTGGACGCAGATCTTCCACCTCTTCACCCGCAACAGGCAGTGTGATTGGCAGGTCGTCAGTTGTTTTTGAAGTGGAAACAGCTGCTGGTGTTGAGCTCTCTCAGACATCGAGAGCAGCACCTTTGGATGAAGGCAACATTATATCTACTCCTGCATCTTCCTCACAGATTGGCTGGACTATCTGCAGTTGCAAATTGGCTACTAGAGATGGAGAAGTGGTGTAGCTTTCTTGACAGCAGTGGTAGGTCACTGACTATCACAGACACTGATACTATGCCCCCAAAGAATTGCATGGACTACCTGCAAAATTGTCTAGCAGAAATGGAAAGGTGGTGTAACTTTCTTAACAGCAGTAGTAGGTCACTGACTATCACACATATCCTGCCATACGTTGGGTGAGAAGACTCCATAGCCCCTGAAAGGTCTTGTAGTGGTTGTGGCAATACGTATTTGTGGGCTTCTTGTATGTGCGAGTTCTTTTGCAAGTTAACACTAGATGGATTTTTAGCTCCCTACAATGCCTGCAATTTCATAATTTAATAATTTGCTTTGGATCTTCCAGCCTATATAGACTAGGAACTGTGGCTCTAAATTTTCACAAAAAGTGACATGACCTACTCATGTGGCAAAGTCAAGCTAGCTAATATTTAGAAGAAGCCTCAAATTGTCATCATTCCTCTTCTTAACACACTTGTCAAGCTATCAGCCAGGTTTTACCCTTAAGTATTATTTGGTCAGTGTAATCATTATTACCATCATTGTTGTCCTCCTTTTGTACTGCAACTAACTCATAATCATTACTTTCTTCTGCTGCCTTTCAATAAATAATAGCGGGCACTCAGCCTTTCTGTAATATGCTAAATCATCATTACTTTTCACAGCGAACGGGGATCTCTCTGTTCTTCAGTGCAAGAGAACATATGCCCTCTGAACTAGAGTTGAGCGCGGTTCGAGGTTCGAGGTTCTCCAGTTCTAGGCTCGAGTGATTTTGGGGCCTGTTCTAGATCGAACTAGAACTCGAGCTTTTTGCAAAAGCTCGATAGTTCTAGAAACGTTCGAGAACGGTTCTAGCAGCAAAAAAACAGCTAATTCCTAGCTGGCTTTCCGCTGTAACAGTGTAAGTCACTCTGTGACTCACACTATTATGAAATTTCAGTGTATAGTGTGCGTGAACAGCGCCTTCAGATCACTCCTGTTTGTATAATGGCGATCGCCATTTTTTTTTTTTTCCTTGTCTTCCTTCCCTAAGCGCGCGCGTGTAGTGGGGAGGGCCATTATGTCAGCCAATCCCAGAGACACACACAGCTAAGTGGACTTTTAGCCAGAGAAGCAACGGCATGTGTGATAGGATGTCCATGTCACATGTCCCTGCATTATAAAAACGAGTATCTGGCCGTCCGGACGCCATTATCTCTTCTGCGTCCTTGGTGTCAGACATCACTGGCGCAGCTCCGTCCTTTGTCCTATCGCCAATACTGCTGTATGCGCTCCATACACAGCGCTGGACAGCATAGGGATAGCACTTTCCATCAGTCCTTTTAAGGGCTCGTACCGGCAGGGTCAGAGCCATAGGTGACAGGTCCTGAAAACAGAGACAGCGTCTGTGTAGCTAAGGTCAGGGATTTCGTCGCTGCATTTCCCCATTAGGAGGGAATAGAAAGGCAGGCTTCCATTCCTCTACCCAGAGCCCCACAATCCTGGCACTGTACCCTCCTGTCCTCTGCACACTCCAACTCATTATAACTGAGCCATTATACTAGCAAACACTCAGTGTACCTAGTGGCATCCTAAACGTGGCTATTGGACTTTGCTATAGTCCCACTAGTGCAAAGATATTTGCAGCACCTCTGCATGCATTGCACACTCCAACTCATTATAACTAAGTCATTATACTAGCAAACACTCAGTGTACCTAGTGGCATCCTAAACGTGGCTATTGGACTTTGCTATGGTCCCACTAGTGCAAAGATATTTGCAGCACCTCTGCCTGCATTGCACACTCCAACTCATTATAACTAAGCCATTATACTAGCAAACACTCAGTGTACCTAGTGGCATCCTAAACGTGGCTAATGGACTTTGCTATAGTCCCACTAGTGCAAAGATATTTGCAGCACCTCTGCCTGCATTGCACACTCCAACTCATTATAACTAAGCCATTATACTAGCAAACACTCAGTGTACCTAGTGGCATCCTAAACGTGGCTATTGGACTTTGCTATAGTCCCACTAGTGCAAAGATATTTGCAGCACGTCTGCCTGCATTGCACACTCCAACTCATTATAACTAAGCCATTATATTAGCAAACACTCAGTGTACCTAGTGGCATCTGTGAGGTAGCGTGGTCGGCTGCGCAGCAGAAGACATGGGATCCAGGCACCAAGGGTCACAGCACACGATTTAATATCCAAACAAAAGTCCACAACAGTACACATGTGCCTCTCCGGCAGAGAACTCAGGGAGTTGTGTTCACTCCCTCACACCCGGCACACCCACCCTTGTTCCTGTTTCCTTTTAACCCTTCCTTCAGCCTGTAGGGAAACAGCATTAACCCTGGAGTGGAGTTACTTTCTATCATGGAGTGAGCACAACCGGGGCGAGACATACCGGCCGTCATAGATAACCCCAGTCACAGTCTCACACATCCTAAACGTGGCTATTGGACTTTGCTATAGTCCCACTAGTGCAAAGATATTTGCAGCACGTCTGCCTGCATTGCACACTCCAACTCATTATAACTAAGCCATTATACTAGCAAACACTCAGTCTACCTAGTGGCATCCTAAACGTGGCTATTGGACTTTTGTCTAGTCCCACTAGTGCAAAGATATTTGCAGCACCTCTTCCTGCATTGCACACTCCAACTCCTTATAACTAAGCCATTATGCTAGCAAACACTCAGTGTACCTAGTGGCATCCTAAACGTGGCTATTGGACTTTGCTATAGTCCCACTAGTGCAAAGACATTTGCAGCACCTCTGCCTGCATTGCACACTCCAACTCATTATAACTAAGCCATTATACTAGCAAACACTCAGTGTACCTAGTGGCATCCTAAACGTGGCTAATGGACTTTGCTATAGTCCCACTAGTGCAAAGATATTTGCAGCACCTCTGCCTGCATTGCACACTCCAACTCATTATAACTAAGCCATTATACTAGCAAACACTCAGTCTACCTAGTGGCATCCTAAACGTGGCTATTGGACTTTTGTCTAGTCCCACTAGTGCAAAGATATTTGCAGCACCTCTTCCTGCATTGCACACTCCAACTCATTATAACTAAGCCATTATACTAGCAAACACTCAGTGTACCTAGTGGCATCCTAAATGTGGCTATTGGACTTTGCTATAGTCCCACTAGTGCAAAGATATTTGCAGCACCTCTTCCTGCATTGCACACTCCAACTCCTTATAACTAAGCCATTATACTAGCAAACACTCAGTGTACCTAGTGGCATCCTAAACGTGGCTATTGGACTTTGCTATAGTCCCACTAGTGCAAAGACATTTGCAGCACCTCTGCCTGCATTGCACACTCCAACTCATTATAACTAAGCCATTATACTAGCAAACACTCAGTGTACCTAGTGGCATCCTAAACGTGGCTAATGGACTTTGCTATAGTCCCACTAGTGCAAAGATATTTGCAGCACCTCTGCCTGCATTGCACACTCCAACTCATTATAACTAAGCCATTATACTAGCAAACACTCAGTGTACCTAGTGGCATCCTAAACGTGGCTATTGGACTTTGCTATAGTCCCACTAGTGCAAAGATATTTGCAGCACCTCTGCCTGCATTGCACACTCCAACTCATTATAAATAAGTCATTATACTAGCAAACACTCAGTGTACCTAGTGGCATCCTAAACGTGGCTATTGGACTTTGCTATAGTCCCACTAGTGCAAAGATTATTGCAGCACCTCTGCCTGCATTGCACATTCCAACTCATTATACCTAAGCCTTTATACTAGCAAACACTCAGTGTACCTAGTGGCATCCTAAACGTGGCTATTGGACTTTTGTCTAGTCCAACTAGTGCAAAGATATTTGCAGCACGTCTGCCTGCATTGCACACTCAAACTCATTGTTACGAAGCCATTATACTAGCAAACACTCAGTGTACCTAGTGGCATCCTAAACGTGGCTATTGGACTTTTGTCTAGTCCCACTAGTGCAAAGATATTTGCAGCACCTCTTCCTGCATTGCACACTAGAACTCATTATAACTAAGCCATTATACTAGCAATTGATGCTGCCAGTTTAAGGGCCGTAGTTGCATTGTCAGGGATATTTATTCTTTATTATTCTGCTGTTAATAAAGCTAGACCACCGCTGCAATCTACACCACCTCTCAATTTTTACTACCACATTTTCAGTGCACAATCTTGTCGCAATCAAAATGAGTGGCAAAATGACAGATGCTGGTGGAAAGGGGAAGAGGCGTGGTGGAAAAGGAAAAAAAGGGTTTGTCCGTGGAGAAGGTGGCAAAGCTCCATTATCATCTGCTGAAGAGAGACCATCTACCAGCAAAAGTAAGATGTCTACTACTTACCGTGGACAATCCGATGTGCTCCCTTTTTTACGGACACGAACAACAGGAACAAAGGTAGATGATGGCCAAAAAAGGAAAATGCTTGAATGGATCTCAAGTGGTCCAACAAGTGCCCTCTCAGCCACTTCAAGTACCGCATCCAAAAAACACCAGTCCTCTGAGTTGTCATCCCAATCAAACTTGCTTTCTCCCAGCTCTGAAGTCTCCATCAGCCCTGCACAGTATGGTGAAACTGAGATGGCTGAATCTGCAGAGCTGTTCAGTCACACTATAGCCTGGGAATCAGAGGTCTGCTCCCAAGCTACAGTGAGTACAGAACAGGAAATGGTCTGCAGTGATGCCCAGAACCTTTGTGACTCTGATTCAGGCCGTGAGGACCACGTTTCTGAGCATAATGTTGACCCTTTGTCACAAACTGTAACACCTGTGGTTATAGACAATGAGGAACATACTGATGAAGATGAGACGCAGATACCCGATTGGGATGACAATTTAAATATTCGGTCAGGGCAAGAAGAGGCTCGGTCTGAGGGGGAGGGGAGTGCAAACACAACAATTGATGATGAAGTTCTAGATCCCACCTGCTGTCAACCCACAGTCAGGCACTCGAGGAGGTCAACAGAGGTGGTGGAGGAGGATGCAACTGATGACGAAGTTACCTTGCGCCTTCCTGGACACAGTCGGAGTACTGGTAGCACGTCTACAACTGCATCCTCAGCCACCACTCTGCCTCTGAGCATTATTCGGGGTGGATCAACAGGTCGCATGGCCTCTAAGCCTTGCCAAGCCTGGTCCTTTTTTGACATAGAAAAAGATCGCCCAAATTATGTGATCTGTAAAATTTGTCATGGTTCTCTTAGTAGAGGTCAAAACCTCAGCAGTTTGACAACTTCTTCCATGAATCGTCACATGAATAAATATCATATGTCCCGGTGGGAAGCTCACCGTGCTGCAATGCGGCCTAGCGGAGCAAACCATCCACCGCCTGCCCCTTCCAGTGCATCCACGCGCTCTTCATCTTCTAAGACTGTGGGGACAGCTGTCACACCTGTTTTTCCACCCACAACTTCCACCACTGTAACCGCAACAGGCAGTTTGCTTGGTAGGTCGTCAGTTGGTTTGGAAGGGGAAACAAGTGAGTGTGTACAGCTCTCTCAGACATCGATAGCACCAACGTTGGATGAAGGCAACATCATGTCTCCGCCTGCACTTTCCTCACAAACCTGCATTTTTCCAGGGACACCTTACTCAACACCGTCTACACACAGCAGCCAGATCTCTGTCCCTCAGATGTGGTCAAATAAAAGGCCACTTCCTACGACACATGACAAAGCTAAGAGGTTGACTCTATCCCTCTGCAAGCTGTTGGCTACCGAAATGCTGCCTTTCCGCCTAGTGGACACACAGGATTTTAGAGACCTTATGTCTGTCGCTGTGCCCCAGTACCAGATGCCTAGTCGCCACTACTTCTCTAAGAAAGGTGTGCCCGCGCTACACCAGCATGTCGCACACAACATCACCGCTTCCTTGAGAAACTCTGTGTGTGAACCGGTGCATTTCACCACCGATACTTGGACCAGTAAGCATGGACAGGGACGTTACATGTCGCTGACTGGGCACTGGGTAACTATGGTGATAGATGGTGAAGGGTCTGCTGCACAAGTCTTGCCGTCCCCACGACTTGTGTGTCAATCCTCTGTCTGTCCAAGTTCCGCCACTGCTTCTGCATCCTCCACCTCATCTGGGTCCTCCACCTCCGCCCCAAGCCGGACTGGTCAGGCCACCAGCGTTGTAACTGCGCAGAAGGAATCACGCACCCCTCATTACTATGCTGACAGCAGAGCGCAACGGCATCAGGCAGTCCTTATCTTGAAATGTCTTGGAAATAAGAGTCACACAGCAGCTGAGTTGTGGGCAGCTCTGGAGACTGAGTTTAGTAAATGGTTGTCTCCACTCAACCTGTAGCCTGGTAAGACCGTGTGCGACAATGCTGCAGACCTGGGTGCGGCCCTTCACCTGGGCAAGGTGACACACATACCTTGTATGGCTCACGTGTTGAACCTTGTCGTCCAGCAATTTTTAACACACTATCCCGGCCTAGATGGCCTTCTGAACAGGGCACGAAAACTGTCTGCTCACTTCCGCCGTTCAAGCGCCGCAGCTGAGCGACTTGCATCGCTCCAGAAGTCTTTCGGCCTGCCGGTTCATCGCCTGAAATGCGATGTGGCGACACGCTGGAATTCGACTCTCCACATTTTACAGCGACTGTGTCAGCACCGCCGAGCCCTGGTGCAATACGTCATGACGTATAGCCTGGGCCAACGAGATGCAGAGGTGGGGCAGATCACCCTGATGGAGTGGTCTCAGATCAAGGACCTATGCACCCTTCTGCACAGTTTCGACATGGCGACGAATATGTTTAGCGCTGACAATGCCATTATCAGCATGACGATTCCAGTCATTTACATGCTGGAGCACACGCTAAACACTATTCGGAGTCAGGGGGTGGGACAACAGGAAGGGGATGAACTACAGGAGGATTCATATGCGCAAGACACAACAACATCACCAAGGTCCAGACGTTCATCATCACCAAGGCGCCAGGCATGGGACCATGGGGGACAGGGATCAACAAGGGCGCATGGTAGCAGGCGAGATGTTGAGGAAGCTGCAGGAGAACATGAAGAAATGGAGGACGAACTGTCCATGGACATGGAAGACTCAGCAGATGAGGGAGACCTTGGTCAAATTTCAGTTGAATGAGGTTGGGGGGAGATGTCAGAGGAAGAAAGAACTGTTAGCACCTCTATGCCACAAACACAGCGTGGACTTGGTCCGCATGGCTGCGCAAGACACATGAGTGACTTCTTGTTGCACTACCTCCAACATGACCCTCGTATTGTCCAAATTAAAAGTGATGATGACTACTGGCTTGCCACACTATTAGATCCCCGGTACAAGTCCAAATTTTGTGACATAATTCCAGCCATAGAAAGGGACGCACGTATGCAGGAGTATCAGCAGAAGCTGTTACTCGATCTTAGCTCGGCTTTTCCACCAAACAACCGTGCAGGTGCAGGGAGTGAATCTCCCAGTTGTAACTTGACAAACATGGGACGGTCTCGTCATCTTCAACAGTCTACCCATAACAGTAGGACCGTATCTGGTGCTGGTAACAGCAATTTTATTGAATCTTTTCATAATTTTTTTAGACCCTCTTTTGCAAGGCCACCAGAGACAACAAGTCTGACACATAGTCAACGGCTGGAGAGGATGATACAGGAGTATCTCCAAATGAACATCGATGCCATGACTTTGCAAATGGAGCCTTGCTCCTTTTGGGCTTCAAATCTAGAAAAATGGCCAGAGCTCTCCAGTTACGCCTTGGAGATTTTGTCGTGTCCAGCTGCCAGCGTTGTCTCTGAACGTGTCTTCAGTGCTGCTGGGTGTGTGCTGACAGATAAGCGCACGCGTCTGTCCAGTGACAATGTGGACAGACTGACGTTCATCAAAATGAACAAGTCATGGATCCAGAAGGAATTTACTACCCCTGTGTCATCCTGAGGAGAGTAAATGCTTGTGGATTTGGAATGTGCTTGATGCAAATCAAAACATCCTGTTTGCAACTAGGGCACAACTGCTGCCACTGAAGGGGTGGGTGTGTGTGGGGCCCAATTTTTTGAAAAAAGGGAGACTCCGCTTGGAGTAACCCTTGCTTACATTGTTTTTAAAAGAAGCCAAGATGAACAGAGCTGGGATCAGGAAATACTTTGCTACCTACCCTGGTGTCATCCTGGGGACGGTTAATTATGGCGTATTTTTGAATGTGCTTGATGCAAATCTAGCTGTGAAGTGTACAACTGGGGCACAACTGCTGCCACTGAAGGGGTGGGTGTGTGTGGGGCCCAATTTTTTGAAAAAAGGAAGACTCCGCTTGGAGTAACCCTTGCTTACATTGTTTTTAAAAGAAGCCAAGATGAACAGAGCTGGGATCAGGAAAGACTTTGCTACTTACCCTGGTGTCATCCTGGGGACGGTTAATTATGGCGTATTTTTGAATGTGCTTGATGCAAATCTAGCTGTGAAGTGTACAACTGGGGCACAACTGCTGCCACTGAAGGGGTGGGTGTGTGTGGGGCCCAATTTTTGGAAAAAAGGAAGACTCCGCTTGGAGTAACCCTTGCTTACATTGTTTTTAAAAGAAGCCAAGATGAACAGAGCTGGGATCAGGAAAGACTTTGCTACCTACCCTGGTGTCATCCTGGGGACGGTTAATTATGGCGTATTTTTGAATGTGCTTGATGCAAATCTAGCTGTGAAGTGTACAACTGGGGCACAACTGCTGCCACTGAAGGGGTGGGTGTGTGTGGGGCCCAATTTTTGGAAAAAAGGAAGACTCCGCTTGGAGTAACCCTTGCTTACATTGTTTTTAAAAGAAGCCAAGATGAACAGAGCTGGGATCAGGAAAGACTTTGCTACCTACCCTCTTGTCATCCTGGGGACGGTTAATTATGGCGTATTTTTGAATGTGCTTGATGCAAATCTAGCTGTGAAGTGTACAACTGGGGCACAACTGCTGCCACTGAAGGGGTGGGTGTGTGTGGGGCCCAATTTTTGGAAAAAAGGGAGACTCCGCTTGGAGTAACCCTTGCTTACATTGTTTTTAAAAGAAGCCAAGATGAACAGAGCTGGGATCAGGAAAGACTTTGCTACCTACCCTGGTGTCATCCTGGGGACGGTTAATTATGGCGTATTTTTGAATGTGCTTGATGCAAATCTAGCTGTGAAGTGTACAACTAGGGCACAAGTGCTGCCACTGAATGGGTGGGTGTGTGTGGGACCCAATTTTTTGAAAAAAGGAAGACTCCGCTTGGAGTAACCCTTACTTACATTGTTTTTAAAAGAAGCCAAGATGAAGAAGTCATGTTTCAGTAAAGACTTTGCTACCTACCCCGGTGTCATCCTGGGTACGGTTAAGAATAGCATATTTTTGAATGTGCTTGATGCAAACCTAGCTGTGAATTGTGCAACTGGGGCACAACTGCTGCCACTGAATGGGTGGGTGTGTGTGTGGCCCAATTTTTGGAAAAAAGGAAGACTCCGCTTGGAGTCACCTTGCGGTGTTTTACATGATTTTAGAAGGGCGTGCCATGCCTATATCTGTGTCTCCTCCTCTTTTTCCTTGTCCTGCTTTTTTGTTTTCACATGAGTATATGTCCTTGTCACTTTCTCATGTGTTTGTGTTGTGTTGTGAGTTGTTTGTCACCTTTTGGACACCTTTGAGGGTGTTTTCTATGTGTTTTTATGTGTTTGTGAATGCCTGCCATTGTTTCCTATGCGGTTCGAGTTCGGTTCGTCGAACGTTCGACGAACCGAACTCGAACGGGACCTCCGTTCGGCGAACCGACCTCGAGCCGAACCGGGACCGGTTCGCTCATCTCTACTCTGAACTTGTCTTCAAGTTCCAAAATGCAATGGATTGTAGATAACTGGAGAAGCAACTATGTTCAGGGACGATATATGAGTTTCACAGCACACTGGATGAATATTTTCAGTAGAGATGAGTGAACCGATCGCGGTTCGGCTCGAGCTTGGTTCATCGAATGGAGGTCTAGTTCGAGTTCGGTTCGGCGAACCGCTCGAACCCATAGGAAAGAATGGGAGGCAATCACAAACACTTAAAAACACGTATAAAACACCCTCAAAGGTGTCCAAAAGGTGACAAACAACTCACAACACAAACACATGGGAAAGTGACAAGGACATATACTCATGTGAAAACAAAAGAGCTGGACAAGGAAAAAGAGGAGGAGACACAGATATAGGCATGGCATGCCCTTCTAAAATGATGTAAAACACCGCAAGGTGACTCAAAGCGGAGTCTCCCTTTTTTCCAAAAATTGGGCCACACAGACACCCCTTCAGTGGCAGCACTTGTGCCCCAGTTGTACACTTCACAGGTAGATTTGCATCAAGCACATTCAAAAATACGCCATCCTTAACCGTCCCCAGGATGGCACCGGAGTAGGTAGCAAAGTCTTTTCTGATCCCAGATCTGTTCATCTTGGATTATTTTGAGAAACACTGCAAGCAAAGGTTACTCCAAGCGGAGTCTCCCTCTTTTCCAAAAATTGGGCCACAAAGACACCCCTTCAGTGGCAGCACTTGTGCCCCAGTTGTACACTTCACCGGTAGATTTGCATCAACCACATTCAAAAATACGCCATCCTTAACCGTCCCCAGGATGGCACCGGGGTAGGTAGCAAAGTCTTTGCTGATCCCAGATCTGTTCATCTTGGATCATTTTTAGAAACACATCAAGCAAGGGTTACTCCAAGCAGAGTCTCCCTTTTTTCCAAAAATTGGGCTACACAGACACCCCTTCAGTGGCAGCACTTGTGCCCCAGTTGTACACTTCACAGGTAGATTTGAATCAAGCACATTAAAAAATACGCCATCCTTAACCGTCCCAAAGATTACACCGGGGTAGGTAGCAAAGTGTTTGCTGAACCATGACTTGTTCATCTTGGCTCCTTTTTAAAAACACTTCAAGCAAGGGTTACTCCAAGCGGAGTCTCCCTTTTTTCCAAAACTTGGGCTAGGCAGACACCCCTTCAGTGGCAGCACTTGTGCCCCAGTTGTACACTTCACAGGTAGATTTGCATCAAGCACATTCAAAAATACGCCATCCTTAACCGTCCCCAGGATGACACCGGGGTAGGTAGCAAAGTCTTTGCTGAACCATGACTTGTTCATCTTGGCTCCTTTTTAAAACACTTCAAGCAAGGGTTACTCCAAGCGGTGTCTCCCTTTTTTCAAAAAATTGGGCACACAGACACCCCTTCAGTGGCAACACTTGTGCCCCAGTTGTACACTTCACAGGTAGATTTGCAAGCACATTCCAAATCCACAAGCATTTACTTTCCCCAGGATGATACAGGGGTAGTAAATTCCTTGTGGATCTATGACTTGTTCATTTTGATGAACGTTAGTCTATCCACATTGTCACTGGACAGACGCGTGCGCTTATCTGTCAGCACAAACCCAGCAGCCTTGAAGACACGTTCAGAGACAACACTGGCAGCTGGACACGACAAGATCTCCAAGGCGTAAGTGGAGAGCTCTGGCCATTTTTCAAGATTTGAAGCCCAAAATGAGCAAGGCTCCATTTGCAAAGTTATGGCATCGATGTTCATTTAGAGATACTCCTTTATCATCCTCTCCAGCCGTTGACTATGTGTCAGACTTGTTGTCTCTGGTGGCCTTGCAAAGGATGGTCTAAAAAAATTATGAAAAGATTCAATAAAATTGCTGTTACCAGCACCAGATACGGTCCTACTGTTATGGGTAGACTGTTGAAGATGACGAGACCGTCCCATGTTTGTCAAGTTACAACTGGTAGATTCACTCCCTGCACCACAGTTGTTTGGTGGAAAAGCCGAGCTAAGATTGAATAACAGCTTTTGCTGATACTCCTGCATACGTGCGTCCCTTTCTATGGCTGGAATTATGTCACAAAATTTAGACTTGTACCGGGGATCTAATAGCGTGGCAAGCCAGTACTCATCATAACTTCTAATTTTGACAATACGAGGGTCATGTTGGAGGTAGTGCAGCAAGAAGGCGCTCATGTGTCTTGCGCAGCCATGCGGACCAAATCCACGCTGTGTTTGTGGCATAGAGGTGCTAACCGTTCTTTCTTCCTCTGACATCTCCCCCAACCTCTTTCAACTGAAATTTGACCAAGGTCTCCCTCATCCGCTGAGTCTTCCATGTCCATGAACAGTTCGTCCTCCATTTCTTCATGTTCTCCTGCACCTTCCTCAACATTTCGCGTGCTACCATGCGCCTCTGTTGAACCCTGTCCCCCATGGTCCCATGCCTGCCGCCTTGGTGATGATGAACGTCTGGACCTTGGTGATGTTGTTGTCCCTTGCGCATATGAATCCTCCTGTAGTTCCTCCCCTTTCTGTTTTCCCACCCCATGACTCTGAATAGTGTTTAGCGTGTGCTCCAGCATGTAAATGACTGGAATTGTCATGCTGATAATGGCATTGTCAGCGCTAAACATATTCGTCGCCATGTCGAAACTGTGCAGAAGGGTGCATAGGTCCTTGATCTGAGACCACTCCATCAGGGTGATCTGCCCCACCTCTGCATCTCGTTAGCCCAGGCTATACGTCATGACGTATTGCACCAGTGCTCGGCGGTGCTGCCACAGTCGCTGTAACATGTGGAGAGTAGAATTCCAGCATGTCGGCACATCGCATTTTAGGCGATGAACCGGCAGGCTGAAAGACTTCTGGAGCGATGCAAGTCGCTCAGCTGTGGCGGTTGAAAGTCGGAAGTGAGCAGACCGTTTTCGTGCCCTGTTCAGAAGGACATCTAGGCCGGGATAGTGTGTTAAAAATTGCTGGATAACAAGGTTCAACACGTGAGCCATACAAGGCACATGTGTCACCTTGCCCATGCGAAGGGCTGCACCCAGGTTTGCAGCATTGTCGCACACGGCCTTACCAGGCTTCAGGTTGAATGGAGACAACCATTTACCAAACTCAGTCTCCAGAGCTGCCCACAACTCAGCTGCTGTGTGACTCTTATTTCCAAGACATTTCAAGATAAAGACTGCCTGATGCCATTGCGCTCTGCTGCCAGCATAGTAATGAGGGGTGCGTGATTCCTTCTGCGCAGTTACAATGCTGGTGGCCTGACCAGGCAGGCTTGGGGCGGAGGTGGAGGACCCAGACGAGGTTGAGGAGGTAAAAGCAGTGGAGGAACTTGGACAGACAGAGGATTGACGCCCAAGTCATGGAGACGGCAAGACTTGTGCAGCAGACCCTTCACCATCTATCACCATAGTTACCCAGTGCCCCGCCAGCGACATGTAACGTCCCTGTCCATGCTTACTCGTCCAAGTATCGGTGGTGAAATGCACCCGTTCACACACAGAGTTTCTCAAGGAAGCGGTGATGTTGTGTGCGACATGCTGGGGTAGCGCAGGCACACCTTTCTTAGAGAAGTAGTGGCGACTGGGCATCTGGTACTGGGGCACAGCGACAGACATAAGGTCTCGAAAATCCTGTGTGTCCACTAGGTGGAAAGGCAGCATTTCGGTAGCCAAGAGCTTACAGAGGGATAAAGTCAACCTCTTAGCTTTGTCATGGGTCGCAGGAAATGGCCTTTTATTTGACCAAATCTGAGGGACAGAGATCTGGCTGCTGTGTGTAGACGGTGGTGAGTAGGGTGTCCCTGGAAAAATGCAGCTTTGTGAGGAAAGTTCAGGCGTAGACATGATATTGCCTTCATCCAACGTTGGTGCTATCGATGTCTGAGAGTCTGTACACACGCACTTGTTTCCCCTTTCAAACCAACTGACGACCTACCAAGCAAACTGCCTGTTGCGGTTACAGTGGTGGAAGTTGTGCGTGGAAAACCAGGTGTGAAAGCTGTCCCCACAGTCCTAGAAGATCAATAGCGCGCGGATGCACTGAAAGGGGCAGGCGGTAGATGGTTTGCTCCGCTAGGCCGCATTGCAGCACGGCGAGCTTCCCACTGGGACACATGATATTTATTCATGTGACGATTCATGGAAGAAGTTGTCAAACTGCTGAGGTTTTGCCCTCTACTATCAGAATCATGACAAATTTTACAGATCACATAATTTGGGCGATCTTTTGCTAAGTCAAAAAAGGACCAGGCTAGGAAAGGCTTAGAGGGAATGAGACCTGCTGATCCACCCCGACTAGTGCTCAGAGGCAGAGTGGTGGCTAAGGATGCAGTTGTAGACGTGCTACCAGTACTTCGACTCTGTCCAGGAAGGCGCAAGGTAACTTTGTCGTCAGTTGCATTCTCCTCCACCGCATCTTTTGGTGTTGCCTGACTGTGGGTTGACAGTAGGTGGGATCTAGAACTTCCTCATCAGTTGTTATGTTTGCACTCCCCTCACCCTCAGACCGAGCCTCTTCTTGCCCTGACCGAATATTTATGTTGTCATCCCAATCTGGTATCTGCATCTCATTGTCATAAGTATGTTCCTCATTGTCTATAACAACAGGTGTTACAGATTGTGAGTAAGGGTCAACATTATGCTCAGAAACTTGGTCCTCACAGCCTGAATCAGAGTCACAAAGGTTCTGGGCATCACTGCAGACCATTTCCTGGTCTGTACTCACTGTATCTTGGGAGCACACCTCCGATTCCCAGGCTATAGTGTGACTGAACAGCTCGGCAGACTCAGCCATCTCAGTTCCACCATACTGTGCAGGGTGGATGGAGACTTGAGAGCTGGGAGAAAGCAAAGTGATTGGGATGACAACTCAGAGGACTGGTGTTTTTTGGATCCGGTAGTTGAGGTGGAGGAGAGGGCACTTGTTGGACCACTTGAGATCCATTCAAGCATGTTCTTTTTTTGGGCATCATCTACCTTTGTTCCAGTTGTTCATGTCCGTAAAAAAGGGAGCACATCAGATTGTCCACGAAAAGTAGTAGACATCTTACTTTTGCTGGAAGATGGCCTATCTTTAGCAGATGTTAATGGAGCTTTGCCACCTTCCCCACGGACACAAACTTTTTTTCCTTTTCCAACACGCCTGTTCCCCTTTCCACCCGCATCTGTCATTTTACCACTCATTTTTATTGCAACAAGATTGTCCACTTAAAATGTGGTAGTAAAAATTGAGAAGTGGTGTAGATTGCAGCAGTGGTGTAGCTTTATTGACAGCAGAAGAAACAACCCTGACTATCCCTGACAATGCAACTATGGCCCTCAAACTGGCAGCACAGTTTTCTATTATAATGACTTAGTAACAATGAGCTTGAGGGTGCAATGCAGAGGTGCTGTAAATTGCTAGGCACCAGTGGGACACTAATGAAGTCCAACTGCCACTTTTTGGATGCCACTAAGTTTCCTCAGTGTTTGCTATTATAATAGCTTAGTAAAAATGAGCTTGAGGGTGCAATGCAGAGGTGCTGGAAATAGCTTGGCACCAGTGGGACACTAATGAAGTCCAACTGCCACTTTTTGGATGCCACTAAGTTTCCTCAGTGTTTGCTATTATAATAGCTTTGTAAAAATGAGCTTGAGGGTGCAATGCAGAGGTGCTGTAAATTGCTTGGCACCAGTGGGACACTAATGAAGTCCAACTGCCACTTTTAGGATGCCACTAAGTTTGCTCAGTGTTTGCTATTATAATGGCTTACTAAAAATGAGCTTGAGGGTGCAATGCAGAGTTGCTGGAAGTAGCTTGGCACCAGTGGGACACTAATGAAGTCCAACAGCCACTTTTAGGATGCCTCTAACTGGCAGCACTCTGCAATTAAAATGGCTTTGCTAAAAAGTGCAGGAGGGTTCAGTGGCCGGGTTGTGGGTCAGTGTAGAGGAAAGGAAGCCTCACTTTCTGTCCCTTCTAATGGTGAAATGCAGCAAGGAAGTCCCTGAGCTTAGCTACACAGATGCTGTTATCTGTAGCTGTTAAAAACTGTTTCCACGGACCTGACTGTCACCTATGGCTCTGAGCCAGCTGTAATTAGCCCCTAAAAGGGCTGAAAGAAACTTCTATCCCTATTCTGTATAGCGCTGTGTGTAGAGCGTACACAGCAGGATCGGCGGCAGGAGCTGCATCAGCGGTGACTGACACCCAGATGCAGAAGGCTGATAATGCCTTGCTGGAACAAAATGTCCGTTTTTATAATGCAAGGACATGTGACATGGACAGCCTATGACACATGCCCTTGCTTCTCTGGCAAAAAGTCCACTTAGCTGTGTGTGTGTCTGGGATTGGCTGACATGCTGGCCCGCCCCACTACACGCGCGCTTAAGGTCCAGTCACAATAAACAACTTACCAGCGATCCCAACAACGATAGGGATCGCTGGTAAGTTGCTAGGAGGTTGCTGGTGAGATATCACACTGCGACGCTCCAGCGATCCCACCAGCAACCTAACCTGGCAGGGATCGCTGGAGCGTCGCTACACGAGTTGCTGGTGAGCTCACCAGCAACCAGTGAGAAGCCCCCAGCGCCGCGTGGAAGATGCAGCGCTTGGTAACTAAGGTAAATATCGGGTAACCAACCCGATATTTACCTTGGTTACCAGCGCACGCAGCTACACGTGCAGAGAGCAGGGAGCAGCGCACACTGAGCGCTGGCTCCCTGCTCTCCTAGTTACAGCACACATCGGGTTAATTACCCGATGTGTGCTGCAGCTAAATGTGCACAGAGCAGGGAGAAGCGCACACTGCTTAGCGCTGGCTCCCTGCTCTCCTAGCTACAGCACACATCGGGTTAATTAACCCAATGTGTCCTGCAGCTACATGTGCACAGAGCAGGAGCCGGCACTGACAGTGAGAGCGGCGGAGGCTGGTAACAAAGGTAAATATCGGGTAACCAAGGACAGGGCTTCTTGGTTACCCGATGTTTACTGTGGTTACCAGCCTCCGCAGAACCCGGCTCCTGCTGCCTGCACATTTAGTTGTTGCTCTGTCGCTGTCACACACAGCGATGTGTGCTTCACAGCGGGACAGCAACAACTAAAAAATGGCCCAGGACATTCAGCAACAACTAACGACCTCACAGCAGGGGCCAGGTTGTTGCTGGATGTCACACACAGCGACATCACTAGCAACATCGCTGCTACGTCACAAAAGTTGTTCGTTAGCAGCGATGTTGCTAGCGATGTTGCTTAGTGTGACGGGGCCTTTAGGGAAGGAAGAAGAGAAAAAAAAAATGGCGATCGCCATTATCCCAGCAGCAGAGATCTGAACGCGCAGTCCCCACACACTATACGCTGAAATTTCATAATAGTGTGAGTCACAGAGTGACTTACACTATTACAGCGAAAAGCCAGCTAGTAATTAGCTTGGCTTTTTGCTGATAGAACCGTTCTCGAACGTAACTCGAGCTAACGAACTTTTAGCAAAAAGCTCGAGTTCTAGTTCAATCTAGAACAGCCCCCAAAATCACTCGAACCGCGAACTGGAGAACCATGAACCGCGCTCAACTCTAATTTTCAGTGACAGCGATGCACAACCTCATGTGAGATAACTGGTGAGGACAGTGGCATGACAAGAGCTTCATCAGCCGTTATGCAAAATTTGGACCTGTGCTCCATCTGCATGTTCATTATATGGATGGCCCCTTGTATGTAGTATTACCAATTCTATAAAAATAAACCTTTTCACCACATGTAATAAAGTCCTCCATCCTTAATAATGTCTCTGATTCTGACCTCTTACTGAAATAAGTGTCCCCCATCCTGAGCCCCTTCCTATGGTATGATGCCCTGCATTTTGGGGGCCTTAACTACATAATGTCCCAATCTTGGACCCTTTCCTGTAATAATGTATCCCATCCTCGGATAATATTCTCCATCCAGGGCCCCTTCCTGTTATATCTCCCTTTCTTGTTATAATGTCCCCCACCCATTGCCATTATTATCTGATGTGATGACAGCTGCAGGATCATGTGTGGGAATGGATAGGAGCTCCCTGACACTGTTGCTGAATACTATCTGAATGCTGCATAGATCCTATTTGTGGAGGACTAATTTATTGCACCTCAACATATCTGATAACATATTGGATTAACCATTGAATGTAAGGCCTCCTGAAGAACCCTGGCTATGGAAGGGGAGAAACGTGTGGAGGCAGAGGCGAAAATTGAATCTTGATAAGACTTCTCTATATGGAAGGACTGTTATCCGATAGGTGACTCCATAAACTGTCTAGTCTTTCCCCCTTGGAGAGACAGGAGCACTAATGATTTGGCTATATGAATCCAAGAGGAGTATATCATTATAATACCTAATGGACAAATCCTGTTATCTGTGATGTCATTTGACTTTTTTTTTTTTTCTTTTTTGTATGTACCCTGAGACGAAATTAGAAACATTGACCTATATGAAATAGGAGGGGCCTCAACAGCCTGGCCTATAGTGACATGTGTAGTTTTGTATGGTTATCCCATGTATGATTTGAAATATAGCAAGGGAAGCTTTTCTACTCTGATGGTCCAGATAACGGTTTTCCCTGTTGTATTTTTACATTATTGAGGACATTTTCTCATTTTGTACCAATAGAAGAACCTGGACTATACCATCAACTGATCTGCTCCCCCCTTCTGTCTGCTGTGTGTTTTAATTCATGGTATGTCAATTCATCCATCCAACATTTCCAATATATCTGACCTGTACCCTCTTTGCTTCAATATCTCCCTGGCATGCTTCAACTTCTCACTGTGATCTCTCACCCCCTGTTCCCCACCTTATTTTTATGACCTTTGTTTATTTTGCCTATGTGAAGCTGCATCTGGCAATCTGACTGAGTGATCAAGGGGTTTTTGTTGCACCCCACCCCTTCACAGCTGATTTCACTTGTATCGGTATATACTGGGGCAACTTAAAGTCTGCACATAGACTTTGTCTGCACCAATACAAGTATGCACTATATAAGTATGCTGCATTCAATTAAGCCAGAATTGAGCCGGAAGGTAACTGGAAACATAGTCACTGTAAACAATGTTTATGTTTTTCTTTACTTTCTCATCTATAATACTTCACTTTCTACTGCCCCCTCTGATCCCTAAACCCAGTAATGAACTATTCATCTCTCCCTCCATCCTCCCCACCCATCTCACCTTCCCCTCACATATTTTCCTCCACATTTCACCCTGTGTCTCCAGACACACACACGACCATCTCATGGCCTCTCCTGCTCCCACCTACTCACACTCTCACTGCTTCTCCTCACTGCTGGGGATATCGCTCCAAATCCTGGTCCTCCTCACCACATCCCCATTGTCACTTCAAAACCTCATCCACAACCCATCACAAATTTCTGCAACCTCTCTAACCTCATACCCATTCACCCAGCCCCCACTCCCCCAGTCCCACTAACAGGAGCTCTATGGAACGCTCGCTCTGTCTGCAATAAACATTCCTACATCCATGATCTTTTCATCACTAATAAACTTTCCATTCTTGTCATCACAGAAACCTGGCTCACCCCCTCTGACACAGCCTCTCCTGCTGCACTTTCTTATGGTGGTCTACAACTCTCTCACACCCCCCGCCCCACTAACAAGCATGGTGGAGGAGTTGGTTTGCTCCTGTCCAACCAATGCTGCTTTACACCAATTACACTACCACCCTCTGTTACTCTTCCCTCTTTTGAGGTGCACTCCGTACGCATCTACACCCCCTCCAACCTTCAACTGGCTGTCATTTACCGCCCTCCAGGGCCAGCCACTGCCTTTTTTGACCATTTCACCACCTGGCTACTACATTTCCTTTCCACCGACATCCCCACCATCATCATGGGTGATTTCAATATCCCCATTGACACTTCTCACTCATCTGTCTCCAAACTTCTAACACTCGCTTCCTCCTTCGGCCTCACCCAATGGTCTTCTGCAGCTATTCACAGAGATGGCCACACGCTGGACCTCATCTTCACTCGCCTCTGTTCCCTATCTAACCTCTCTAACTCACCTCTCCCCCTGTCTGACCACAACCTACTCACATTCTCTTCCCTCTCTTCGCCAAGTACGCAACCCCCCTCCACAAACTTTCACACCCTCGCAGAAATATCAAACACCTTGATTTACACGCACTTTCTCAGTCCCAGACATTGCTTTTTTACACAACGTAGATGCTGCTGCAACTTTATACAACACTACAATCTCTGCAGCTCTCGAATCAGCTTCCCCCCTCACACACACAAAAACCCGCACAATCAACAGGCAACCCTGGCACACAAGTCAGACTAAACAACTGAGACGGGCTTCCAGAATTGCTGAGCGCAGATGGAAGAAGTCTCATTCCACTGAGCACTTCATTGCATATAAAGAGTCCCTCACCACCTTCAAGTCCACACTCACTGCTGCAAAACAAACCTACTTCTCATCCCTCATATCCTCTCTCTCTCTCACAACCCTAAACAGCTATTCAACACTTTCAATTCCCTCCTCCATCCTCCAGCACCACCTCCCTCTCCTCTCATCTCAGCTGAAGACTTTGCCTCTTTCTTCAAGCAGAAGATTGACAACATCAGAGCAAGCTTTGGCCCACAATCACCACAGCCCCTCATCATCGCTACTCAGCCCTCGTCCTCCAAATCCAACTTCTCCACCATAACAGAAAACAATCTTTCCACTCTACTCTCAAGATCACATCTAACCACCTGTGCACTTGACCCGCTCCCATCGCACCTCATCCCCAACATCACCGCAGTCCTCATCCCAGCCCTAAGCCATCTCTTCAACCTATCACTAACAAGTGGTGTATTCCCCTCATGCTTTAAACATGCCTCCATTACACCCATCCTCAAAAAGCCCTCCTTTGACCCATCCTCTGTGTCAAACTTTCGCCCCATATCCCTTCTCCCCTATGCCTCAAAACTACTGGAACAGCATGTCCATCTTGAATTGTCCTCATACCTCTCCTCCTGCTCCCTCTTTGACCGGCTACAATCTGGTTTCCGACCTCAACACTCTACTGAAACTGCCCTAACCAAAGTCACAAATGATCTACTAACCGCCAAAGCCAAGCGACACTACTCTGTCCTCCTCCTCCTGGACCTGTCCTCTGCCTTCGACACAGTAGACCATTCCCTCCTACTACAGATTCTCTCATCTCTGGGCATCACAGACTTGACCCTATCTTAGATCTCCTCATACCTAACTGACCGAACTTTCAGCGTCTCCCATTCTCACACCACTTGCTCATCTTGCCCCCTATCTGTCGGTGTCCCCCAAGGCTCAGTTCTTGCACCCCTGCTGTTGTCCATCTACACCTTCGGCCTGGGACAGCTCATAGAGTCCCACGGCTTTCAGTATCATCTCTACGCTGATGACACACAGATCTACCTCTCTGGACCTGACATTACCTCTCTACTAACCAAAATCCCACAATGTCTGTCTGCTATTTCATCCTTCTTCTCTGCGCGATTCCTAAAGCTTAACATGGACAAAACAGAATTCATTGTCTTTCCTCCTCATCACTCATCCCCCAAGAAGCCTTTCCATCAAACTTGATGGTTGCTCACTCTCCCCAGTCTCACAAGCTCGTTGCCTTGGAGTAACCCTCGACTCTGCTCTATCCTTTAAGCCACACATCCAAGCCCTCTTCACCTCATCCAGACTACAACTCAAAAATATCTCCCGGATTCGTGCTTTCCTTAACCAAGATTCAGCAAAAACATTAGTGCATGCCCTCATCATCTCCCGCCTCGATTACTGCAACCTCCTGCTCTCTGGTCTCCCTTCCAACACTCTTGCACCCCTCCAATCTATCCTAAACTCTGTGGCCCGCTTAATCCACCTCTCCCCTCGCTATTCCCCAGCCTCGCCACTCTGCCAATCCCTTCACTGGCTTCCCATCGCCCAACGACTCCAGTTCAAAACATTAACCATGACATACAAAGCCATCCACAACCTGTCTCCTCCTTACATCTGTGACCTAGTCTCCCGGTACCTACCCGCACACAACCTCAGATCCTCACAAGATCTCCTTCTCTACTCCTCTCTTATCTCCTCTTCCCACAATCGCGTACAAGATTTCTCCCGTGCCTCCCCCATACTCTGGAACGCTCTACCACAGCATATCAGACTCTCCCCTACCGTGGAAAGCTTCAAGAGGAAACTCAAGACCCACCTCTTCCAACAAGCCTACAACCTACAATAACCCTCAGTCCAGTACACCACTGCGCAACCAGCTCTGTCCTTACCTATTGTACCATCACCCATTCCCTATAGACTGTGAGCCCTCACGGGCAGGGTCCTCTCTCCTCCTATACCAGTCTCTTATGTACTGTTAATGATTGTTGTACGTATACCCTCTTTCACTGTAAAGTGCCATGGAATAAATGGAGCTATAAAAATAAATAATAATAATAATAATAATGACTAAAGATTCATTTTTGTAATAGCCGATCTAAAGACTTCCCCTTTATTTTGTATGTATAATCGGGAACTATTTCAATATTTACCAATTGGAGTTAAATACAAGTATCACTTGTTGAGATCTGCTCGGGCTGTATGAAATGAGTGATTACCTCTCTAATCTCTTCACCCTTCATCTCCTTTTTATCTATTATGGATGTATGGATAATTCAACTGAGGATTAGGGAATATCAGGTATAAATAGAGGGACAGTCCTCGTGGAGCAGGGACCCCAAATCACCTTAGGGAGGTCTCTGTTGTTAGGCAGTGGACATCCTAGGGAATCATCAGGGTCATATAGGTTATATGGGGTATTACTATTTATTGCCACCTTTAACTATTCTGGTGCATTTGCATATATACGGTGTTTTTAAATTGTGTTTGATAAACCAATAAAATTGATGTTTTTATAATTCAGGTCTTTGATTTATGATATTTGTACTAATTTGCTTGGATTGATTATCCCTGGTTGTTAAAATTATATTTTCCCCCACCCTGATTTAATGTCCTCCATCCTGTGACCTTTCCGAGCATAATGCCTCCCTTTACTGTTATAATATCTTCCATCTTAATATAGTATCTTCTATCCTGGCCCCTTCCTGATATAATGTCTCCCTTTTCTGGTATAATGTTCCTCATCCTAGTATAATGTTTTATATACTGGACCTCTTCCAGTAATAATGTCCCTGTTCTGTGGCTCCTCCAAAATACACAATTGTTCTCACCTTCTTTTGCTCCCATGACAAGTGGCATCCTCTTCTATAGATGGCATTTAAGTTGTCAAATTACTTCAGTATATAAGAAATGGGCAGTGCAGGCAACACTGCCAAGCGCTGCCTGTGACTAGCCCACCCATGTCAACTGCCGGCCTCTGATTACCTGACGTCCGATATTGAAGTGCAAGGACTCAGCTGATCTCTGCACTTCAATACATTTCAGCTGAATGTGCATCCTCAAATGCATATCCAGCCAAAATAGCTACTGGTCCCAAGCCTAGGCATTGTTATGCCCCTGGTGAGGACTCCAGAACTGGGAGCTAGGACTGTTTCCACTTCCATGTGGCAGTTATCTGTTTCTTCCTAAACTTCCTCCGGATTCTGTTCATGTGACATGATCTCACTTGCAATTGCCACAAGACACATGATTGATTCCATACACTGGACACCTTCCTTATGCAAAAAAAAGCACTGCCAAGGACCTTTGCAGCATTTAAGCCTAGTGAAAAAGAGTCATACAGTGAATGATTTTCTTCTGTGTATCAAGTGCCAACTCGCTCACTGGCTGGCTCCTTGTGAACTGCAACTCTGAATTCTTATCATTGACAGTGTCCAGAACATTCTAGCTGCCAACGGTCAAGCACAGTGACTCTTGATTCCTACATGCAGGGCCAGATTAAGGATGGTTGGGGCCCCTGGGCTTTGTAGCGCAGCGTAACTGCATGCGTCCTGCGTCCCCTGCATAATCTATGAAGATTATGCAGGAGCCGTACACGTACGTGGCGTATTAGAGCGCAGCGCTTTGGCTGCTGCCCGAAGCGCGCGTTCTAAGAAGTGACATGTCACTTCTTCCGTGCGCTTTGCCGGCAGCCCCTGCTCTGTCTATGGGAGGGGCTGCAGTCAGAGCGCATGGAATCGGCTTTTTTTTTTTCACTACGGACATTTTCTGCAGCGATTTTAAGCGCAGGTGTGCTCTTCAGATCGCTGCAGAAATTTCTGCAGTGACTGTACGCAACGTGTGCACATAGCCTTAAGCCTGCTTTACACATTTCAATTACATATTCGATCTTGTATGCGATCGCACACGTCCCCATCATATGTGCGGAACAGGCAATTTGTTGCCCGTGTCGCACAAACGATTAACCCCTGTCACACGTACTTACCTTCCAAACGACCTCGCTGTGGGCGGCGAACATCCACTTCCTGAAGTGGGAGGGATGTTCGGCGTCACAGCGACGTCACACAGCGGCCGGCCAATAGAAGTGGAGGGGCGGAGATGAGCGGGACGTAAACGGGACGCAGGTAAGCTGTGTTCATCGTTCCCGGGGTGCCACACACTGCGACGTGTGCTGCTTCAAGAACGATGAACAACCAGACGTTCAATTTTTAGAAAATGAACGACATGTATGCGATCAACGTTTTAACGCACACTTAGGGTCGCTCGTAGCGGTCACACACTGTAATATCACCAACGATGCCGGATGTGCGTCACTTACGACGTGACCCCGCCGACACATCATTAGATATATTGTAGCGTGTAAAGCTTTACTCACATATTTTTTATTGATCCCAATGCTAAGGCAGCCAGGGCCGGCTCCAGGTTTTTGTGGCCTCCGGGTGAAAGAGTCTCAGGGGACCCCATCCACACACAGACACACACATACACATACAGGCATACGTACATATACATATTTGAAGACAAATTCAGAAAAATACATATAAACAGACAAATATATGCACAGTCATATACACTGACATACAAACAGAAGCATTAGGGCTCATGCACACGTTGCATAATTCCATGCATTTACGCTGCGTATAGCACTGCAGTGTAAATGGATGCGTCCTGCGTCCCCTGCACAGTCTATGAAGATTGTGCATGATACGTGTGCATGTTGCTTTTATGAACGGAGCGATTTGGGTGCTAAAATGTAGACCCAAATCTGTGCATTCATGAAATGAGCATGTCAATTATTCCGTGCGCTATGGATGCAGCTCCCACTCTGTCTATGGTGGGGGCAGCAGCCAGAGCGCATGAAATCGGCTTTTGTTGTACAGAAAAACTGCATCCATTATGCAGTGTTTCTGCAGCGATTTGACGCACACGTGCTGTCAAATCCCTGCAGAATATTCAGCAGCTACGTGCGCATGAGCCCTGATAGGTATTAATAAGGGGAAGTCGCCAGCAGCCTCACTCACCTCTCCTGCTTGTTTTCGTCCAGCTCCTTCAGGACATGTGGCTGTGTTTCACGATGGCTGTCACTAACAGACATGACTGCACTTCCGTATATACATCACAGGAGGGGCTGGGGGCTACAATATATACATTACAGGAGGGGCAGAGGGGCATAGACGTTACTGGAGTGGCAAACAGCTCTGGGGGTGTACTCATTACTGGGGGGGTGATGGGTGACATAGCGCTCTGGGGGACCCATATAGTTCTGGGGGGGGGCGCACAGACTGCTCTAATTCATATATACACACACAGTACTGCTTCTTACACACACAGCTCTGAGACACACACACACACACACTACAATGCACCCCCTATCACCACCTACACACACACACACACACACAATACAATGCACCCCCTACACACACACACACAATACAATGCACCCCCCATCACCCCCCCACACACACACCCCCCCATCACCCCTCCTTCCACACACACACACACACACAATACAATGCACCCCCCATTACCCCTCCCCCCACACACAATACACCCCCCATTACCCCTCCCCTCACACATACAATACACCCCCCATTACCCCTCCCCCCACACACAATACAATGCACCCCCCATTACACCTCCCCACACACACACACACACACACACACAATACAATGCACCCCCCATTACCCCTTCCCACACACACACAATGCAAAGCACCCCCCTTCCCCCACACACAATACAATGCACCCCTCATTACCCCTCCCCACACACACAATACACCCTCCATTACCCCTCCCCCACACACAATACAATGCACCTCCCATTACCCATCCCCCCACACACAATACAATGCACCCCCCATTATCCCTCCCCCCACGCACAATACAATTCACCCCCCATTACCCCTCCCCCCACACACAATACAATGCACCCCCCGTTACCCCTCCACACACACACAATACAATGCACCCCTCATTACCTCTCCCCCCACACACAATACACCCTCCATTACCCCTCCCCCACACACAATACAGTGCACCCTCCATTACCCCTCCCCCACACACCATACAATGCACCCTCCATTACCCCTCCCCCCACACACAATACAACCCTCATCACCACCTACACACACAAATTACACTGCCCCATCCCTACACACTCCTGCCTCCCCCCTCCCTTGGAATACAGTTCTCCTCCTCTGCCTGTGACAGAGCTGTGTTCCTTCACAGATGTTCCCCGTTATGTGTCCTCAGCCCCTCCCCACACATCTCCATTAATTTAACCTGTCTCTTCATCTCCTTCATGGAGCGCTCGCTTCCTAATGTCCCCTGTGTGGTGCCCGCAGCACAGTGATGACGTCAGCATCAGCAGGGTGCTGATCTCATCACGTTGCTGCATGTTGGGGGCGGGGCCCAGTCCCGGCGCGCTGTTCAAATGTATTTACGTCTAAAAGACGCAAATACATTTGAATAGGAACGGAAAGAGGAAGCTGCGGTCATCGGCTCTGCAGCGCTCCTCTGCAGTGTACATGCCGGCACAGCGCGCTGCCTCCTGCTCCTGCTAGTGTGTCTGGCATGTACACAGTGTAGAGGAGCGCAGCGGGGACAGCAGATACAGCGGCCCACCACACCGTGCCCCTGCTTCTAGGGGGGGGCAGCTGCCCCCCGCCCCTCGCTGGGTACGGCCGCAGCACATAGCGGGGAGCATTAGCACACCTCTGACCCCGGAAGTGCAAGCGGCCGCTGGCACTTCCGGGGTCAATCAGCGTCCTGTGCCCGCAGTTTGTTTTTGCATCTTAAAGACGCAGATGCAAATAAATAGCGGTGCTCCAACACCCCGTGCCCCCCCCCCCCCCCCCCGAAAACACAGCTGATTTATTAGACTGTCTTTACGGAGGGGGAGACTGTGAAGAAAAAAAAAATGCTGACAGGTGCCCAGTGCCAAGTATGGTGGGGGCCCCCTTAGAAGCTCTTTTGGTGGGGGCCCCTTGGCTGGAGCCCCGCCTATAATCCAATACAGGCTTCCATAGCCGGTTTGCACTGTCATAACCCACTGGAATGGGATGCTGCATGTGTTGCGGCATTTGTACAAACACTGAAAAGTTGTGATGGAATACATGAAACAGAGTCAGTTTGGACTTTGTGAAAAAGTGCTGATGCCAATGAACAAATTAGCCATAACATCTATCCATCTGCTTGGTTTGGTTACAAGAAATAGCTTCTTCAATCTGAAAACAGTACTCCTGTTTTCTCTGCATAAAAAAAAAATCATTTTTTTAGATGGCTTAATGAAAAACCTTTGTAATTGTCTAGTTATTATGTGATTAAGAAACCAGTTGCAGACTTCAAAAAAGGGATAATTTTTCCATCCTAATTGCAAAACAATAACGTCATGCACACTCGCCGGCATTGAAGTCCTGCAAAGGCGCACTTTGATCTGCCCTGAGCAGGGAACATCAAAGTATTGTAGTGCGCCTGCGCGTGTCCTCAATACCAGCTCGTGTGCATGACGTAGGACACGTCATGCACCCAAGGCTTCAGAAAAAGAATGACAAAGATGGCCGAAAGAGGAGACGCCAGACCTGGGAAACGGAGACACCCATCTGACCAGTCTGCACCGCACCACTGGTTAGGTGAGTATTATCAAGTGATTTTTACATTCTACACAGTAGCCTGGCCTCTTTTATACATCATGTTAGAATGCTATATATAAGAGCCCACTGGTGGTGGCCGCAACTTATAGTCGCGAAAGCTGGTGACAGATTCCTACCCATTCCTGTGTTGTTATGTTGTGTAATATGAAAATAATAAAATACGTTTTATTACTTTCATATATCCTATGTAAATGAGCAGGGTCTCTAGCCCCATGGGTGTCTCATCGCCCTCTGTGGGTCTCACATTGCCTCTTGAGACTCTTGATATTAAATGTATTTACTTTCTTTTAGTGCAGCAAGGGTTAAAAGTGATCTGTAACCAGGTTTTTGCCACCTAATCTGAGAGCATAATGTAGGAGCAGAAATCCTGATTCCAGCGGTGCTTCACTTACTGGGCTGCTTAGTGTAGTTTTGAAAAAGTTATCACTAAAAGACTACTTGGCATGCTACCAGGTAGTCAGGAATATTCATGAGCTCTGTATAACTGCTAGATATGCTGCAGAGAAAACATTGGTTTTATCAAAATGACAGCAAACAGCTCAGTAAGTGACACATCGCTGGAATCAGGGTCTCTTTCTTTACAATAATCTGCTCTCAGGTGAGGTAGCAAAAACCTGGTGACAGATTCCCTTTAAGGACTCTTTCCTTGCTGGCAGTTTCTTGTTAGTTGAACTCAGGTTTAATAGGTTTGTGACCAATCTTATTCCCTTTAAATAGTCACATATCCCATCACCTGATGCCAGTTATAGAATTACATCCTATTCTGAACTGACCACCATTGAAGGAGGAAGTCTATTAAAGCTGTTGCAGCCATGCTGCTTGCTGCCCTGGTGTTGGGCTGCAGCAGTGAAATAGCTCATCTCTAGTCTCCTGTAGCTCTGGTGTTTGGCCCCCTTGCCTGCCTTCATTCCTTTGTGTTTTGTTACAGTAGTGATGATGTCTAGTGCACTCACCGACCTTGGCACTATACAGTGTGAGTGGAGGGACAAATAGGGACTAGGCATGTGATGACAACGAGAGTAAGGACACATAAAAGGATGTTAGGGAAGTTCACTGTTCAGACACAAGTTAGTGTCAGGACATGCCCAACCCCAACTCCCTATCGTCAGGGCCTTCCTTTCCCTTTTTATTCCCATGGTAACCTCTGTGTTGCCCATGCAGCCTATACATGAGCGCGCAGAAGCAGTAATTCGTCAAGCAGTAATTCTGATTGATCTAATATTCCGTACTATGGAGATGCGCCTTAGTGTCTTCGAGATGCCGGATTTGGCTCTGTTGTTTGATGTACAGGTATGGTATGCTTTAAAAAGATATGTGCAAAATGAAATAACAGAAATGTTAAAAAGGCACCGATGAAGTGCTACCATAAAAGTATCCCTGTTTGCTCCCAATTTGTCCCTATGGGACCAGATACATATAATGATTGTTGTACGTATACCCTCTTTCACTTGTAAAGCGCCATGGAATAAATGGCGCTATAATAATAAATAATAATAATAATAATAATGGTATATACAAACAAGCAGTATGTGCAATGGTGTTAACCAGGATTACTGTATTCATACTACACAGGCTACTTAGATCTAGTGTGCCTATAGAAGCTAACTACATCAGATCCCACTGAATCCTGCATCCAGGATGTAAATTTAGCAGACACAAAACAAAACTCCAAAGGATTTACTGAAAAACTATCTGAAAAGCCTAATAGCCCTGATTATTGCTGCAGCAATGTAGGGCTTACATCTAGGTACCTGTATGTATATGGAGGTACTCTCATTCACTGTATTTACACTGGGAAATTATTTTTAATGTGATATATTACTATTGCATGCAATTTAATGGTTCCAAGGTTTTACATTATATTTATCTAATCATGTTTGATAATTATCAATTATATGATCAAGTGATTTAAGCACTATTTACAGTTACCTTGTCACATCAAAAACACTATTAACCTGAAGATTTGAAGTTAATCTACAGGTTAGTAGCATTCTAAAACTTGTAGGCAGTCACATTAAAAGTCCAGCTACTGGGAGGAAATTAACTTAATTTCTCCTGGCAGCCTCTGGCTTTTAGTCATAGAGGCCTGAATAACAGGGCTTCAGTCACCGCTCAGTATAAATTGATACAATTATACAGTGGCTCAAGTCACTGTTCACTATACAGTGCGTGATGGCTGTAACGACGCCCCGGCCTATTATGCTTATTTTAGGGGGACTAACAAATTAGCATTTTCCAAAACTGACAGGACTGAGACATGGTATTTTATTTTTTTTTGTCTTATTTTATTTTTTATGTCTTGCATACAAATATGGAAATGTCATCTTATCTTGGCTTTAGAAGCACTGACAAATCTAAACAAATCTAATTTATTGTGTGTTGTATTTCTGTCTACATGAAAGAAACACATTTCCAAGTTACTAAAGAGTTAATGTAAAGCATACCCAATGTTAACATTCTGAAAGTAAATCTAAAAATAATTGAACACATTGCCTGTAAGCCGTATTCTCTGTAGAATTACACCATTAAGCATTATTCAATGGCCTTGAAAGTGCCACCTCCGGGTGCCTGAACACTGTCTAAAAGATTGCACATTATAATAAAAACAGCACAGATGATATTTTTCATAACTCATTATCAGTTCAGCACAACTAATTTAATTTAGTTGAGTTTCACAGCTAGACAGACTTGTTAGAACACAGTAGAGAGAGTTGTAAGTGGTGCAGCAAAAGACCTCTTTAATTTTATACACATTATAGGGAAACATCATAAAAATTGATGTAGTTATTTAAAATTTGCGCATTGTATTTTTTTCTATGTTAACCATATCTTACCTGCTGATAATGTGAATATTCATGTTTGAATATGACTTTTTCTGCTTTCATTCATTTCACAATATTTTCAGTATACAGCTCCATATAAATTAATGATAACATTCTATTTACATATTATACATTTACCTACTATAAGAAAGTTAGCCTAGCTGGAAATTTTAGCATGTATTATGTTGCTCTGTAAAGGGACCAGGGAATATTTGGAGTGCTGTATTAGGAAAATAAGACCCCTATAAATGTTTAATATTAACCCCTTTACATCGGCCATACGGAATAAAATGGTAGGTAGAGAGGCATGCACACTATAATGATTATCTTCGGGGGCAAGTGTACGGGTGAATTCCCATCAGTGGAAATACACTGCACACACTTTTTCTTTGCTTTGAAAGTAAAAGGATTTTATTCATGTAGGAGAAATCATAAATTTTAACACAACCAATTCCTACATTTAGGCTCAAGGAGCCTTGTTCACGTGGTCACTTGGAAGATAAATATAAGCAGTGCCTAAATACATATTTACATAGTTACATAGTTACTTAGGTTGAAAAAAGACCTAGGTCCATCTAGTTCAACCTTCCTCCACCAGTTCTACATTTAGTCACTAAGTCATTTATAACCAACAATGTTTTGTGTACTGAGGAAATCATCCAGCCCTTTTTTAAAAGCGGTTATAGTATCTGCCATTACTACCTCTTGTGGTAGTGTATTCCACAGTCTGACTGCTCTAACTGTAAAGAACCCTTTCCTATTTAGCTGTTGGAATCGCTTTTCTTCCACTCGCAGTGAGTGCCCCCTGGTCCTTAGTACTGTCTTTGGAAGAAATAATTCATGCGCCAGTCCTTTATATTGACCACACATGTATTTATACATATAAATGAGATCTCCTCTGAGACGTCTTTTTTCTAAGCTAAACATATCTAACTTTTTCAACCTGTCATCATATGGGAGGCCTTCCATCCCTTGTAGTAGTCTAGTTGCCCATCTTTGAACTGACTCTAACTTCTGAATGTCCTTTTTAAAATGTGGAGCCCAAAACTGGATCCCGTATTCCAGATGTGGCCTTACAAGTGATTTATAGAGGGGTAACAATACGTTGGGATTACGGGATCTAATCTCTCTTTTTATACACCCTAAAATCTTGTTTGCTTTAGCAGCTGCTGCTTGACATTGAGTACTGCTGCTCAGCGTATTTGTAATGAGAATACCCAAGTCCTTCTCCTGTTCTGTAGTCCCGAGTTTACTTCCATTTAATGTATACGCAGCTATAGGATTACTCCGTCCTAGGTGCATTACTTTACATTTATCAACATTAATCTCATTTGCCAAGTATCTGCCCATTCTGACATCTTATCCAGATCTTTTTGTAATATTGTACTATCCAGGTCAGTTTTTAATATCCTACATAGTTTGGTGTCATCGGCAAAGACTGACACTGTACTATCAATCCCATCCACAAGGTCATTAATAAAGAGATTAAAAAGAATCGGTCCAAGCACAGATCCCTGCGGCACCCCACTGCTGACTATAGCCCATTTAGAGAATGTACCATTTATGACTACTCTTTGTTTCCTATCTTTTAGCCAATTCCTTACCCAGTTGCATATTGTGTCCCCTAGTCCTTGCTTCTGGAGCTTTAGTATAAGGCTATTATGTGGTACAGTATCAAATGCCTTTGCAAAGTCCAAATAAATCACATCAGCTGCATTACCAATATCCAGGTTTGAACTTACCCCCTCATAGAACCCCAACAGGTTGGTTAGACACGACTTATCTTTCATGAATCCATGCTGTTTGTCAGTTATCATATTATTTTCTGCAATATATTTTTGCATGTCATCCCTTAAAATGCCCTCAAAAACTTTGCATACTACTGATGTCAGGCTTACTGGATGGTAGTTGCCTGGATCTACCCTCTTACCTTTCTTAAATATCGGTACCACATCAGCAATCCTCCAATCCTGAGGCACCAACCCTGTTACAAGTGAGTCTAAAAAGATGAGATACAGCGGTCTGTCGATTACGGAGCTCAATTCCCTCAATATTCGTGGATGAATGCCATCTGGCCCTGGGGATTTGTCAATGTTTAATTTACTCAGATGTAGGCGTACTTCATCTTGTGTTAAATTAATTATATCGGGTGGTGAACTTTGATTTTTCACTTGTTGAATGATCCCTGGTACAGTCAGTTCCTTGGTGAATACAGATGAGAAATGCCTATTTAATATCTCAGTCTTTTGTTTGTCCTCTATAACTAATTTGTTATTATATTTTAAGGGGCCGATACTATCCTTTATTTTCCGTTTGGCATTAATGTATTTATGAAAGATTTTGGGATTTATTTTAATGTCATTGGCGATTTTTGTTTCAGTAGCTAATTTTGCTTGTTTGATTTCTTTTTTACATTTCCTATTGATATCTTTATACTTCTGAAATGCTATTTCTGTATTCTCAGCCTTTAAGATTTTAAATGCCCTTTGTTTTTGTTTTATTATACTTTGTACAGTCTTATTTATCCATAGTGGTTTCTTTTTATTCCTGGACATTTTATTACCAGCGGGTATACGTTTTTTACAGGACTCTAGTAGTATATCCTTAAACTTACCCCATTTATGTTCGGTATCCCCAGTTATTATGACTTTGTCCCAATCTACACATTTAAGCTCTTCCCTTAATTTGTTGAAATCAGCTTTCCTAAAATTCCAGGTTTTAGCATTTCCCCTTTGAAATGTTCTATTGAATATTATGTTGAAGCTTACCATATTATGATCGCTGGTGCCCAAGTGCTCCCGGACCTGTAGATCTGAAATTGTATCCGGTCTATTTGACAGGACCAGATCTAGCAAATTATCTCCCCTGGTCGGTTCACCTACCATCTGAGAGAGGAAATGGTCTTGAATAGTAGATAAGAACTTACAGCTTTTAGCAGAACCAGAAGATTCTATGTCCCACTGTATGTCTGGATAGTTGAAATCCCCCATAATAAGAACCCGATTATTATTATTAGCTGCCTTTTCAATTTGTTCCAGCATTTCACCCTCTATTTGTTGAGGTATGTTAGAAGGCTTATATATTATATATTATTATATACTAAATATAATTTTAGGATAAACATTTTTTCTCTGGATGAGCATTTTTCAAAATTATGTGAATAATTTCCCAATCTGGAAATATACAGTATTTATACATTTAAATATAGCACTTAGTATAGATAATACATTAAAATGGCAGCAGTAAAGGGTACTGTGAATAGTGGACCCCAGAGTCGGAATAGCTCTGAGGTTTCAGCTACCAGAGGTAGCTGAAACTCTGGGGATCAAAATCCCTGCCTCTTTTCCAATCCCCGGTAATGTGATCACCGTTATATACCATGTAACTGTGATCATGTTCCAGTAAATGGCAGCGCCGGTAAAAAATGATTTATCTCCAACCTGGCATTATCAAACAAGTCAGATGGGAGATAAATGTCCCCCGGTATGGCCAAAATCCCCTCGGCTACCCTCTTCCTCCTGATCATCTAAAATGGCAGACGCACAAGTTGTGCCCCCGCCACAAGCATCCTCCTTTGATTTCTGTCTCATCTAACTGACTGGGTTAGTGTTGCTGGGTATCTGATAGACACCTTGACATTACAATCCCTGGCCTTGATGCCAGCTTACATTACAGTTGGTATCAACCCTCTTATATTCCCCCGTTTGTCACTGCACCAGGGCAACAAGATGAGCAGAGGTAAAGTGCCAGGATTGGCGCATCTCATGTATGCGCCACTTCTGGGGTGGCTGCGGCGTGCTATTGTTAGGCTGGGAAGGGCAAAATAACTATGATCCTTCCCCCTCTGAGAATATTAGGACACAGCTATCTGCTTTACCTTGGCTGGTAATCCAATTTGGGGGTGACCCCAAGTTTTTTTAAATGAAATACATTTTTTTAAATTATTTATTTATGAATAATAAAAAAACAGTATGGGGTGACCACTGTTTTGCATTACCAGCAAAGGTGAAGCGGCCAGCTAAAAAGGGCAGACTCCAATCTTTTTTTTATCATTTTTTTTGGCTAATTACAAGGCTAAACACCCTTTAGTGCCACATGAAAGTCACAAAAGGGTGCCAGCTTAGAATATGTAGGGGGTGGGACATTATATATTTGTTTGACATCTATCTATCCTAGCTTTTTAAGCTATGTGCCCATGATCAGGATTTGCAGCGTTTTGAAAGCAGAGTGTTTTCATTGCATTCAAAATACTGCTTTGTTGCTGTACAAGCCCAGTGGATGGATTTTTAGAAATCCCATGCCAACTTGGCCTCTTTTCTCCGCAGCATAAACTGACCTGCGGTGTGGCTTCCTGAGCTGCAGAATGTCAATTATTGCTGTGGAGATGAGAGTGTTCTTTGTGGGTTGAATAGAGTAAAGTTCGCAGCAGACCAAAACCCTGATCATGGGCACAGGCAGCTGTGGTTCTCCTGTAGATAACACTCACATCCCTGCAGGAGGGCTGACACAGTGTCGCCGGATCGCGAACACAGCCTAAAAGTGAGAAATTTACCATTACAGCAACATTTTTGTGACGTACCTGTGGGTTCAAAATGCTCACCATACCCCTGAATAAAATCCTTGAGGGGGTCTAATTTCCAAAATGGGGTCACTTGTGGGGGGTTTCTGCTATATAGGTACCTTAGGGGCCCTACAAATGCAACATGGCGCCAGCAATATATTTCAACTTTTCCAAAATTCAAATGCTGCTCTTTTCTTTCCATTCCAAGCTCTCACTTTTGTCTAAACAGAGTTTTTTGACCACATGTCAGGCATCACTGCACTCTTAAGAAATTGAATAGCAAACTGTGGGGTCCACTTTTTGATGTTTTAATGTTTTGCTATAGCAACATTTTTGTAAAAAAAATGAAAATTTTCAATTTGATGACCCAGAGTTATCAAATTTTGTGAAACCTGTGTGTTCAAAATGCTTAGGCTAACCCTGGATAAAATCCTTGAAGGGTCTAGTTTCCAGAGTGGGGTCGCATGTGGGGGAGCTCCACTGTTTAGCCCTATCAGGGGCTCTCCACATGGTGTTTGCACATCAGGGCTTAGAAGGGAAGGAGCGCCATTTGACTGCAAAATTGACTGAAATCATTAGCAAACAGTTGATTTCCATCACATATGAGGTATCAGCATACTCAGGAGAAATTGTACAATAAATTGTACGGTACATTTTTTTCTGGTACCCTTGTAAAAAAAAAAAATATCCAGTTGAAGTAACAATTTTGTGGTAAAAATGTATTTTTTTATTTTCAAGACTCAACATTACAAAATTCTGGGAAGCTACTGAGAGTTCAAGATAATCACCAAACATCTAGATAAATTGCTTGATAGGTCTAGTTTCCAAAATAGGGTCATATGTGGGGGAACTCCACTGTGTAGGCAACTCAGGGGCTCTCCAAACGCGACATGGCATCCACTAATGTTTCCAGCCAATATAACAATCAAATGGCACTCCTTCCCTTTTGAGCCTTGCCATGCGGTATAACAGTTGATTTCCACCACATATAAGATATCAGTGTACTCAGGAGAAATTGCACAATAAATTCTATCATGTATTTTCTCTTGTTACTCTTGTGAAAAAAAATGCAATCTGGTTGAAGTACCAATTTTATTTTTACGGCTCAATGTTATACAACTCTGTGAAGCACAAGGTGCTCACCAAACATCTAGATAAATTCCTTGAGAGGTCTAATTTCCAAAATTGAGTCACTTGTGTGGAGTTTCTGTTGATAAAGTACCTTAAGGGCCAACTTGGTACCTGCAATCTTTTTCAGCCAAATTTGCTTTTCAAAATTCAAATATTGCTCCTTTAGTTCCGAGCCCTCCCATTTGTCTAAACAGAACTTTCTGACTACATGTGGGGTACCACTGCACTCATAAGATAGTGTGTAACAAACTGTAGGGTCCACTCTCGGCGTTACAGTGACGCCCTGGCCTATCAGGTCATCACAGGGTATTGTGCAATCTGCCCTTCTGTCCAATATCCACCTCCTCCTTGGTTACGGGTCCCTGACCTTTGGTGTTGCCAAGAACAAGCTAATTAAAATCCTAGGAACACTCTGCACCACACCAACCAGACACACGAGTGGCTGACCTGAGTGGAATAGGGTCGCCCACTTAGGGGGGTTGGTTAAGGGGAGGTCAGGAGTGTCAGGAGACAGTGAGTCAGTGAGTGAAGCAGTGACTCTCGAGAGGAGAGGTCAGGAGCTGGGCTCCTTGAGACTACTAGGAGGCAGACGTTGGTCTGGGCCTGGTAGGATCTGGACCCCGGTCGCAGGGGATCGTGACAAGGGGCACGGACTGTCGAGGAGGACAGCTGGCGGTCTTGTGCCATCACCGGGCAGGGGCCAGGGCACAATGGGGTACGTGGTCAGGGAGTATCTTCAGGCGTCCCTGCAATTTACCCGACGAGGACGGAGCCTTCAAGATCCGTCCTTCACCCACTCCAAAATTGGGGTACTAGCGCAACGAGAGGGATAGGACTTTCCCACTACACGGTCCAGAAAATTCCAAGCGGGAACCCTGAGAGCAAGCTCACCCAGTTAGCCATACTGGTGAGCGGGACCCGATTAATTTCACACTAAAGGGACCAGTTAGAAGTGAGGTGGCAAGGCAAAGGTCACAGACTAATAGGCAACACCAACAGGCACGGGATCCAGGCGTGCTCCCTATCAGCGGCAGCGGTGTCCAGAACTACCACATTTGTCAGTGTCAGTGTGCCGCCCCGTGCTCGGCAGCCGAGCCGCTCGGATCCGGACCTTCTGTGGGTGGCTCGAGGGTCTCCGGACCCAGGGGTCTCGCGGTCACTTCAACACAAAAGGGGGGTTGTGGTTTGGGGACGTAGATGTACGGGCAGAGCCGTGTTAAGTTTGTGACGCCACTCACGGGATGTGGTGAAGGTGGAAACCACCGCTGCAGCTACGGGGCACCCGGAGGAGATGTTTGGCAGCAAGTTGTTAACCCCTCCATGGGCATGGATGGAGGCCCCGGGACCCGTTGGGAGGATGTTTGGCGGTGCATGGAGATGAGTGACCGGAGGATGCTGTTGTACTCACTATTAGTAAAGACATGAGTCTCTGGTAAACCAAGGTGATGGTGGTCGGTGCCCGCAGCCGGCTGCAGTCTGGTCCCCCACCCGGCTGGTGGTCTCTGTCTTTCTCCCGCACCTGTGTTGGATGGTGCACTGCCTGTGCTTGCAACTTCAGGAGTCCGCTCCCGGCTTGTGGTTGCCTAAGGAGCCCTTTGCCCGCAGACACTGGCCTGTGGGATCTCTGAGTCGTGGCGGTGGCTGCTTATCCCCCTCGTTGGGCTGTTGCCTTCAGTCGGGACTTTGGGTGGGACAGGACCTCTAGTCCTAGCTGCAATCAGTTAATTAGCTAGCCCCCAGTAGCTTCTGGACCTAACTTCAGGGTCTGAGTACCCCACTTTGTGCTCCGGTTTCCGATTCAGTTCCCCAGGGCGGTACCGGCGGGCTACAACCCTGTCCCGGTCCACCTCGGTTCCACCGAGCCGTCTTCCCGACTCCTGCAGACGGAGAACGCTGTCTGCCTCCTAGCCAAAGGTACACGGGCTCCTACCCCGGCACCTGCTCAAATTGGGTTCTCTCGTCTGCTGGAGCTGCACACAGCTCCAGCCCACACACCTCTCCCACTTGAACTCCAGACTTAACTGGCTACTTTCCCACCCCACGCTCTCTGAACTCCTCGGTGGGTGTCTTCCAACCGCCTGGTTCCGCCCCCTGGTGTGTCCATCAAGCCCTGAGGGGGGGGTGACTAGGGTTTAAGTGTTTGGCTGTATGTTACCTATGAGGGACAGGTATAATGCAGGGCCCTATTTGTGACTACCTGGCCCGGCCAGGGTGTCACACTCCCCCTTGGTTAACCACAGACCGTCCGCGGGCTGTCCGACCACCACCAGTTTATTTTGCTTTTGAACTGAAAAAGATAAAACACATATACAGTTATACTAACATATTTACATTCATGAAGGCTTTGTTTCATCCCTGTGACTGGTTGCAGTTTGCTTAAACATTACATAATAAAAAACATTTTTATTAACCGGGAACGGGACCGAACCGGGTCCTTTTTACTTTTGCCCACCCAAGCAAACCTAGCCCTGATGCTGCCTCTAAAAACCAGGTCAGCACCCCTTTTCCCCAGTCCAGGAAACAGGTTTGGGTCCGGGTGTTGCCCACAAGGGCCGGGTAATAAGTTCCTTACCCGGCAGTCTCTCTCAGAGGCCCACATCCAGGGGACCCCTGACCCGTAGCGTCGTCACAAGGCCCAATAGTTTTTGGGGTGGCCTGCAAGCTCTTAGCCTTGTCTCTATTTAAATGGGGGTGAACTGGAACGGGAAGTCAACAGGGTCCGAACGGGGACGGGCAGGAAGGTAGCCGGGAACCACTACCACTTAACACTCTGAATCATCAGGACTGTATGGTGGGGGAGGGGAATGGGCGCGCCTCCGGGCACTGTTGCTTATCCTCCTCTTGACATCGAGGGCAAACCATCCTCTCTCCCTGCAATGCCGGGTCTAGGTGACCAATTCACCGGGTTCCAGGTCCCGGACTGGGTGGCCCATTGGAAGGTGGGGTAGACGTCCCTCCGGGACACGAAGATTTCTGCGTCCAGGTGCTTCGTGTGTGTCGCCCTGGGCAAGCCAGGGGACACAGGTCACAACACCACCACACCCCACACTCCAGGTAGGCACATCACAGCTAACCACAAATCCTTGTTGCCTTCCTCCAGGAGTCTGATGATGCACACCAGGGGGTGGGCCAGGCGGTTGGCTCCGCCCACCGAGGAGCTCACAACTCTGGAGGCAGGAAGAAACCAGGCAGATGAGTCCAGGAGGAGGAAGTGGAAGGAGTAAAAGCCAGCTCAGGGAGGAGTAGGAGTGAGGAGCTAAAGTGGAGGAGTTAAGAAAGTGAAAGTGAAAGTAGTAAAGGAGGAAAGCAAGTGAAGTGACAGAAGAGAAAGACAGCCTGAAGGGTCCAGCTTTGTGGAGGGCCAGAACAGCAAGGTCAGCAACGGCGGTGACTGTCTGGAGGGGGACCGTTTGGAAGTTCCTGGAAGGACCCCGTTGGCTGTGTGCCCGGTGGTCTGGAGCAGTGTTCCGAAGGACAGTCAGCACCAGGGCAGGGGCCTCTCGGACCCCGGCAAGGCTAGGAGTCGCCAAATTTGCCGAATCCGTCAGTGACGGGGACGCAGATCCCCCAACAACCAAGTCCCGAATGAAGGCAACAGCCCAACCTGAACCGGGGAGACACCGCCACGGCACCAGTTTCTCAGGGCCAGCGCCTGCGGGCAAAGTGTAGAGCTCCTCCGGCCCAGATTGCAGTCGGGGAGCGGGTAACCGGAGGGAATCCACCGCTACCACAAGTCAAACATAGGTGCAAGGAAGAGGGACATCACCGTCAGCTACCGGGAGTCTGTGCAGCCGTCTGTGGGACCGTCCTACCAGCCGTTTGGTTTACCGTACAAACTGTGTCCGTGTGTCAGGCTGAGTGAGTACCACAGTGCCGCAAGGCACAGCGCTGCCCTCGCGTCCCTGCGCCCATCAGGCCCCGCACCCACTTCTCCATCACCGGGCCCCGGGATCACCAACCCCTACCCACGGAGGGGCAACACAACACCTGGCTGCTCCGCATCCCCATCCCCGGGAGCCCCGTACAGAGCAGCGGTGGTGAAATCACCACAACCGTGGGTGGCGTCACGAACTATAACAATCCCCACACCCAACAAACACCCCCTTTCACTCACGGGCGAGGAGTGTCGCTCGAGAAACCCCGGGATCTGGCCCACCGCTCGAGCCACCAGGAGCAGCTGCCGGACCCGAGCAGAAGGGGTGAGCGCGGTGTGCTGACACCCTCCTCCCCGCCCGCGACAACTGCGTCGGGCCCCGTACCCGAAAAGTGGTGTTCCGCAGGTTGTCCTTCTCTTGGATGGTCCGGGCCAGCACCTCCGCTTTCCTCTTTTCACGGGCAGCGATCTCCCGGCCCAGCTGGCGCTGCTGCCACTTCCAGTACGGAGTGTCTGCTTACTCCGGCTCACTCTGTGCGAGGGTCGGGCCCAGCCGGAGCTCTCCCGTGTCGGCTATGACTGACACTCTCTGCACTGGGGAACCCTGCTGTGTCGCGGCCTGCTCAGCTGCCTGACAGTGGCAACCCCGCGCTGCCTTAGCGGAGGCCTGGGTTCTGGGAGCAGCCAGCTTTGCCCACTGGGCCGACTTCCGGTCAGCAGCCACCTTCATCTTGACCGGGCAGACTGCCGGGGCCTTGTTCAGCTGGGGCGCGGCTTCTTCGGGGACCGGCGGATCCACTCTGGGGCATGGCACCCTCCGGAGGCTGATCTTCCACGGGACCGGTGTTGGTGCCGGGGTGGCGATGGGCTGTCCACCGGCGGCTTCTGTAGGCGGGTCCTCACGGGCTGGTAGGACGGACTCCGCTGCCGATGTTGGTGGCAGCGGACCGAGCGGGGGATCAGTGGAAACCGGTACGGGTGGCGAGGGAGGCAATATACAGGGCAGGGGCAGACCGGGTCCCTCAGCCTGATCGGCCGGTCCCTCGGGGACATAGGGGCGTGGGACGCTTACCCGCTCTTCGAAGGTTGCCTCCACTTTGCGTGCTCGCACAGCCGCAGCCAGCTCCTCCATCTCGGCCATCCACTACTCCATCAGGAATCGCGCCTGAGCCTGTATCCAGCGACACATCTGCGCGGTCCGGGCTTCCACCCATACTGCTGTTCCGGGTGCGGACTCCGGTGCTTCGGGCTTGCTGGACGGGTCAACCATGTGGCTCTCTCGGGGTCCAGGAACCAGAAGGGTGGCAGGGTCCTGGAGTCCCTGCCCTTTATCTGCTCGGTCACATGTCGCAGAATCTTCACCCGCACCTCCTTGGTCTTTTCACGGCACTCCACTAGCCGGCCGATAAGTTTTGTTTTGCGACTTCCGGCTTTTCTTTAAGGCCGTGTTCCCAGGTGGTGGGGTTTCAGCTTCACACCCTTTCTTAGGGAAGGAGAACTTGGGCGGGAATTTTCTCGCCAACAAGATGGCGACAAGATGGCAGATTCTGAACATTTCGCAACGGATCACTGCTGGCTTCAATACTAGGCACACTTCCAGACATAACATGGTAGAACTCCTCCTAGGTGAACAGGAGGGGGTCTGTGAAAAGGAGACCGCCAACTTTTCCTTTGCAGCGCTGGCATCTTGGGCAAAGATATCAGTAACTTTCACCAGGGATGGCTTCTTATGTGCTTTACCTCGAGTTATGATATGTACTGGGATTTCAAAGGAGCCCAGGAGGATAGATGGTTTGGAGAATGAATTTGCAGGCTGAATTTGCTGAATTGCAGGCACACCTCCGGAGGGTTAGTAAATTTTGAGCCGCTGTAAGCCTGAGCCACAGAAACTATGTGGCTATTGTCATTAGCAGTCAGACCACACCCCCCATTTATTATTTTTCTTGTCCTTCTCCATCTCCTACATCATATACATCATATCAACAGGGATATCATGCAGTCCTCAAATTTTTTCAGGCCATCATCCGACCCTCAGTCATAAATTTTAAAGAGCCATTAGGCGAACCTCACTTATTAACTTTTAAGGGCCATCAGGTGACCCTCAATTATGAATTTTGGGGGAAGAGCTAACGGCAGCAAGGACTGAAAGGCTAGAATTCCCACACTAATTGCACAATAATTGCAGCTGAAAGGAGTATTATTATAAAAAAGATTTAGCCCTGAATAGGATTTTTGGGTTAACGTAGCAGTGGCAAAGTCTGCAATGGTAGAATATCAGCCTGCATGCCTCTAATACACTATTACTTCTCCAGGTGCTAGCCTTAAGGCCGCTTTACACGCTGCGATCTCGCTAGCAAGATCGCTAGCGAGCGTACCTGCCCCCATCGTTTGTGCGTCATGGGCAAATCGCTGCCTGTGACGCAAAACCTCGCTAACCCCCGTCACACTACTTACCTGCCTAGCAACGTCGCTGTGACCGGCAAACTGTCTCCTTTCTAAGGGGGCGGTTCGTTCGGCGTCACAGCGATGTCACCAAGCGGCCGCCCAATAGAAGTGGAGGGGCGGAGATGAGTGGGACGTAACATCCCGCCCACCTCCTTCCTTCCTCATTGCTGGCGACTGCAGGTAAGGTGAGGTTCCTCATTCCTGCGGTGTCACACATAGCGATGTGTGCTGCCGCAGGAACGAGGAACAACATCGCACTTGTAGCAGCAACGATAATTGGGAATGGACCCCCATGTCACCGATTAGCGATTTTGAACGTTTTTGCGACGATTCATAATCGCTCATAGGTGTCACACTCTACGACATCACTAACGCGGCCGGATGTGCGTCACAAATTCCATGACCCCAACGACATCGCTTTAGCGATGTCGTAGCGTGTAAAGTGGCCTTTACACTATTTTTATGAAGAGCTGTACTATTTGAGAATAAAATACAGTGCCTTGCGAAAGTATTCGGCCCCTTGAATATTTCAAACTTTTCCCACATTTCAGGCTTCAAACATAAAGATAAAAATTTTAACACTAGAAGTCCCAGAGAGGGGACATTTAGCATTTCTACCTTTGGAACCCAGAGACTAACTACCTATAATCACCGTCTTTTGTTCTGTAATTAAGGCCATTACTGTCGCACCACAGTAGGTTATTGTTTTCCATTGAGTTTAGCCATTTAGTTTCCAGTTAGTTCTATTCAGTTTATTGTATGTCATTTGACCCTCTTTCGGGACTTCAGGGAGGAGCTTGAAATTTCTGGGACTTCTAGTGTTAATGTTGTGGTGAAGAATCAACAACAATTGGGACACAATCGTGAAGTTGAACTAAATTTATTGCTTATTTTAAACCTTGGTAAAAAAGAATAAACTGAAAATGGGGGCGTCCAATATTATTCGGCCCCTTTACTTTCTGTTCAGCAAACTTACTCCAGAAGTTCATTGAGGATGTCTGAATGTAAAATAATAAACTGAAAATTGGAGCGTGCAATATTATTCAGCCCCTTTAAGTTAATACTTTGTAGCGCCACCTTTTGCTGCGATTACAGCTGCAAGTCGCTTGGGGTATATCTCTATCAGTTTTGCACATCGAAAGACTGAAATTCTTACCCATTTTTCCTTTGCAAACAGCTTGAGCTGAGTGAGGTTGGATGGAGAGTGTTTGTGAACAGCAGATTTCAGCTCTTTCCACAGATTCTCGATTGGATTCAGGTCTGGACTTTGACTTGGCCATCTAACACCTGGTTACCTTTATTTGTGAACCATTTCATTGTAGATTTTGCTTTATGTTTTGGATCATTGTCTTGTTGAAAGACAAATCTCTGTCCCAGTCTCAGTTCTTTTGCAGACTCCAACAGGTTTTCTTCAAGAATGGTCCTGTATTTGGCTCCATCCATCTTCTCATCAATTTTAACCATCTTCCCTGTCCCTGCTGAAGAAAAGCAGGCCCAAACTATGATGCTGTCACCACCATGTTTGACAGTGGGGATGGTGTGTTCAGGGTGATGAACTGTGTTGCTTTTACGCCAAACATATCATTTGGCATTGTGCCCAAAAAGTTTGATTTTGGTTTTATCTGACCGCAGCACCTTCTTCCACATGTTTGGTGTGTCTCCCAGGTGGCTTGTGGCAGACTTTAAACAACACTTTTTATGGATATCTTTGAGAAATGGCTTTCTTCTTACCACTCTTCCATAAAGGCCAGATTTGTGCAGTGTACGACTGATTGTTGTCCTATGGAGAGACTCTCCCACCTCAGCTGTAAATCTCTGCAGTTCATCCAGAGTGATCATGGGCCTCTTGGCTGAATCTCTGAACAGTCTTGTCCTTGTTTAAGATGACATTTTTAAGGGACGGCCGGGTCTTGGTAGATTTGCAGTGTTATGATACTCCTTCCATTTCAATACCATCGCTTGCACAGTGCTTCTTGGGATGTTTAAAGTTTTGGAAATCTTTTTGTAACCAATCCGACTTTAAACTTCTCCATAACAGTATCACGGACCTGCCTTTTGTGTTCCTTGGTCTTCATGATGCTATCTGTGCTTTAAAGACTGAGATTATGACAGAGCAGGTGCATTTATACAGAGACTAGATTACACACAGGTGGCTTATATTTACCATCATCATCAGTCATTTAGGACAACATTGGACCATTCAGAGATCCTCAATGAACTTCTGGAGTGAGTTTGCTGCACTGAAAGTAAAGGGGATGAATAATATTGAATGCCCGAATTTTCAGTTTATTATTTTTTACAAAAGTTTAAAATAAGCAATAAATTTCGTTCAACTTCACAATTGTGTCCCACTTGTTGTTAATTCTTCACCATATCATTAAAATTTTTATCTTTATGTTTGAAGCCTGAAATGTGAGGAAAGGTTGAAAAATTCAAGGGGGCCGAATACTTTCGCAAGGCACAGTATATGCAGCTCATATATGCAGATCATCATTCCTTGCAACCTCTTCTATATACAGCTACATCCTGCAGAGCATGACTCATCTCAGCTTCCTCTAAACAGCTACATCCTGTTGAGCAGGGATCTCAAACTCAGCTGGGAATTGGGGTGGAACATAGAAAAAAAATTCTGAATTTGATGGTATGCATTGTTTGGAGGACAATATATCAATTTCTGTGATATTATATTATTTTTCTATACACCTTTTTGATCTTTTTTTCTTGTTCTTTATTTTATCTTATTTTTGTTAGTGGCATTAGTCATTATGCTACAGTTTAATAGCTTGGATCATTATGGATGCAGCTATAACAAATTTACTGTCATGATTGTGGCACGGCCTGAGGTCATCATTCTGGGATCAGAAGGTTGCAGCGCACTGTGGATTGCAGATACGCTTTAGTACCCATTTGTCATTTACTTTGAGTTGAAGCATATTTAATTCCATCTGGCACTGAAGGAGTTAAGATTCATTTCTTTCCTGCAGTCTTCTAAGGCCTCTTTCATACGTACGTGCCTCCAGTACATGTTTGGCAGTTTTCTCAGGTACTGGAGACACGTACACACGTAGACCTATGTATTCCTAATGTTTTGGACACACGTAAGTATTTTCGAACGGAACGTGTGTCCATTCCGTACTTACGTGTGTTCGTATTTTTCTCACGCTGACATTTCCGTTTTTCTCCGACATCACAGGTGTCACACGGAACGCAAACGTGTCACATGTAATGCAAACGGACCACATGGATGTGTTCCGTGTGACATGCACCGGAGAAAAGCCATGTGTCTGTGAGAAAAAAAAGCCTTTACTCACCTTCTCCAGCCCTGCAGACTCTGCCGCTGCTGTCACTTGCTGCCGGCCGCCGCTCATTCTGCTCATTGAATATTCACTTCACTGCGGCTGGAAGCAGCAGCAGCGGGGAGTCGGCAGGACCGGAGAACAAAGTTTAGCACCACGGACAGCGACTCCAGGTACAGGTGAGTAAAAAATTCCCGTTCTCCGTGTGTTATCACGGATAACACACGGACAACACACATGTGCCATACACACGGCACACCGAGAGCAAAACGCACCTCTGACACGTCCGTGAAAAATGTGCGTTTTTTTCAGGGACGTGTGAAAGAGGCTTAACAGGTAGTTGTAACCTCAGCTGCAGGCACTCCTTTCTGCTATAAATACTCGCAGCTCACTTCTCCCTATGCCAGTTAAAGCTCATTTTTAGCAGTCCTAGTTGAAGGAATTTGTACCTGCAGAGCTGTGGTGTTGTTACTGTTGCAGCTGCAAAGTTCCTGTAGAATAAACTTTGGAGTGCTCTTTGTTGTGTCTTTCTAAACTTGTTTATTTTACCTATCTCGTATTGTCTTATTTTTAGTGGCAAGACTATTGTCTCGCTGGCCTTTACTAGTCAGAGTGAGTTCAGGGCGTGCAAAGGCCTAGAAACGTGATCACCTCATGGGGGGAAGGACCAATCTAGGGATGTTAAGGACAAGAGGGATCAGACTCAGGTGAGTGTTAGGAGGTATCCTCGCTCCCCTTTCCCTAGCACCAGGGCCCAAGCTTGTATTGTGTTTCCTTTGTTGCATTGCTCGCTGGGGTCTTCCCCTCCCTCAAAGTAACACTAACCATGTGTTCCAGCTGTGTTGTGATGTTCGCCGGGAGACCACTCAGACCTGGCGCATTATCACATTGTCACATTGTGACAGTTACGTTTTTTGTTTATCTTTGTTTGTACAAAAACATAATTTTTAGTGACCACAATATTTTTGATTATTTTTTCATACCTTATTTGGATTTTTTTTTTGCTTTTTTTAGTCCCACAATTGGCACTACGAAGCAATATTGTCTTACAATTAACACCATATAGTAATTATATCCAATATATTGTAGCAATGTTTTCATCCTGGTGTCCATCTTGTAGCAATGTCCATCACCCTGGTCCCCATCTTGGAGAAAGATCTCCATTCTGGTACCCATCTTGTAGTATTGTTCTCTATCCTTCTCCCCATCTTGTAGTAAAGATCCTTACCCTGGTCCCCATCTTGTAATAATGTGCCCATACTGGTCCACATCTTATAGTAATGTCTACCATTCTTGTCCCCATCATGTAGTAATATCCCCCATCCTGGCTCCCATCTTGTAGTAATTTGCCCATCCTGGTCCACATATTGTAGTAATGTTTCCCATCCTTTCCCGCATCTTATAGAAAAGGATCTAATCTTTTAATAATGATATCAATCCTGGTCTCCATCTTGATTTAATGTACTCTATCATGGTTTACATCTTGTAATACTGTCTCTTATCCTTGTACCCATCTTACAGTAAGGTCCCCCATCCTTGTTTCCATTTTCCAGTCATAACAATGAGTATGACTTCTGGGTTACTGGCTACTTAGCGAACATTTCCCATTGACTTACATTGCGCCCGCTACTTGTAATAAATATGCGAGTAGCGGACAGTTCTCGCTAATAGCATAGCGAGGATGAATAGTTAGGTACTCGCTCAACACTAATTAAAAACCCTCCAATTTAAGGCAGATAGGAACCTGATAATAAAGAATTACAATCGCCTAAGGCTTATGAAAAGGAGTTCTCAATCAGAAGGCATTACCGCATAAACTAAGTAAAAAGAGTGATGGCACTTCCTAGCGCACAAGTGGGAACAGGTCCATGCTGAACATGAGATATATTCTGCACTCTGAAATGCTAAGATATGTTAACAATGATTATAGAAATATGAACATGCATTACTGCTAAGACAATGCATATAAAAATTTAGATACTTAGCAAGGTTAAAAAAATCCTCTAATTTATGGGCAGAGAGGAAAATGCTAATAAAGAATTAAAATCGCTTAAGGCTGATGAGGAGGAGTGCTTTATCAGAAGGCATGACCCCATAATCTAAGTACGGCACTTTCTAACAAGCAAGTGTGAAGAGGTGCATACTGGACAGGAGATATATTATAACAAATAAAGAGACTTTAGTCTTTTTACATACATCGGTGATCAAGCTTCAAAAGTTTGGCAATTTCAAGATTGCTGCATCCCTCTGCAAGACATTTCACAATTTTGGACTTTTCAGAGCCCATCAAATCTCTCTTCTGTCCCATTTGGCCAAAGGAAAGGAAGTTGTCTAATAATTAAGCACACCTTATATAGGGTGTTGATGTCATTACACCACACCCCTCCTCATTACAGAGATGCACATCACCTGATTTACTTAATTGGTAGTTGACTCTCAAGCCTATACAGCTTGGAGTAGGGCAACATGTATAAAAAGTATCATGTGATCAAAATACTCATTTGCCTAATAATTCTGCACACAGTGTATGTCTTCCATCCTGGTCCCTGTCTTGTTGTAATGTCCCCCATCCTTATCCCAATCTTGGAGTTATGTCCCCAGTTCCAATCCACATACCCATCTTTGTCACAATCTTGGAGTTATGTCCCCAGTCCCAGTTCACATCTTGTAGTAATGATGTGGCGCCCCTGACCTGGTCAGGCGCCACTGAGTACTGCACACATGCTGGGTGAGTACAAACAGGTAATCCCAAAGGCTGAATAGGGTGTGGACACACAGACATAGCAGACATAGACCCAGGAGGGGGCATGGCCTCCACATCTCAGCTAGTGGTGCGGTGGAGAAGCTGGAATGAGTTGAGCAGAGGCAGTCCCAGAGAGAGGAGCAGTGGAGGAGGACACATGTCAGTCTGAAGCGGAGAGCGGGCACGCAGACATGCTAGTCAGACCCTGCAAGTGTAGTGGCTGTTTGCGGGGGAGTTCGATTGCCACACAGTCAGCCTGAAAGACACCTCAGGAAGAAGCGGGGTGATTGAGTACGGAGATTTTCTGGTAGACCAGGCACACAGGGGAAACTGGTTTCCGAAGTAGGCTCAAGTTTAACTACCTACTAAACCTGCCGGCGAGGGCACTCCAAGTGTCTCACCAAACCAACAGAGTCTGCAGCAAAGCAGCAACAAGGGGGCCCATAAGTGAGATAGGGCAAGAAGGCATCTTTACTTGGTCCACACTGCCAGCAAACGGGCCAGAAAGGGGAGAAAAGGCAGATGTGACTTCCCTGGATGAATCCCATATACTTCAAGTCGGGGGTTATCCGAAACAAGAAGTGCTAGGAAGGCGAGCTTGAAGTCACCTCTATATTAGCCTGAAGGGTACCTGGTTCTCTCTGGTCTATCTCAGTATCGCCCGGGTTACCTCACAAAAACCAGCTGAACATGAGTAAACATGTTGAAAGACATTTCTGGACTGTGACTCAGTTCTTCTGCGACCTGTGGTTCCACACACACACACCTGAGCCCCTGGGGCCTGCCTCACTCTCGGGAGGCCATACCACCAGACTGCAAACACCATCAGCCCCAGACGCTCGTTAAACTGCAGTGGTGGTCACCCATCACCCTGATCGCAAAACCGAGAGTGGCGTCATCTATGAAAGTGAACCTGACATACCTGTTGCCAGAAGGGTCCCTACAGAGAAGTCCCCGCAGGCGACCACTGCAGCGCTGTGGTGGGCAACTCAATGACACAAATCCTGGTAACCATCTTGCAGTAGTGACCCTCATTCTGGTCCCCATCTTGCAGTAATTTCCCCAACCCTGTCTCCCTCTTGTAGCAATGTCCCCCATCCTGGTTCCCTTTTTATAGTAATGTCCCTCAATAATGTCCCATTTTTTAAGTCGTAACTCCATTCTGGTCACCATCTTGTAGTAATGTCCCCCATCCTGGCTCCCATCTTGTAATGATGTTTCCATCCTTGTCCACATTTTATAATAATGTCTCCCATCCTGGTCCACATCTTGAATTAATGTTTCTCATCCTTTTCTTTATCATGTAGTATCATTTACCAGCCTGTTCCCCGTCATGAAGTAAAATCCTCCATCCAGGTCCACATCGTGTAGTAATGGCTCACATTATGGTTCCCACCTTATAGTAATGTGTCCATCCCAGTCCTTATCTTGTAGTAATGTCCCCACTCCCCGATCCATCTTGTAGTAATAACCTTCATTTTCTTCCCCATCTTGTAGTAGATTCTCTTATCTTGTTCTCCATCTTGTAGGAATGTTCTCCATCCTGGTGCCCATCTTGAAGTAATATCGCTTATCCTGGTCACCAACTTGTAGTAATGTTTCCCATCCTCCTTCCCATCTTTTAGTAATATCCCGCATTTTGGTCCCCTTTTGTAGTACTGTCCTTGTCCCCCATTCTTGTCCCTTACTTGTGGTCCTTATCCTGGTCCCCATTTTGTACCAACATTCCCATCCTGGTACCCATCTAGTAGTAATGTCCCCATCCTTGTCACCATTTTGTAGCAATGACTCCCAACCTGGCTCCCATATTTAAATAATGTGCCTATCCTGGTCCACAGTTTGTAGTAGTGTCTTCCATCCTGGTACACATATTGCAATAATATCCTCCATCCTAGTCCCCATCTTGTAGTAATGTCTCCCTTCCATGTCCACATCTTATAGTAATATCCTCAATCCTGTTCCTCATCTTGTAGTAATGCTCTCCATCCTGGTCCCAATCTTATAGAAATAACTCTCAACCTGTTTCCTCTCTTATAGTAATGTCCCCTATCATAGTCTTCATCTTGTAGTAATAACCCTCATACTGTTTTACAGCTTGTAGTAATGTCTCCATCCTAGTCACCTTTTTCTAGTAATGTCCCTCATCCTGGTCCCGATTTTGTAGTAAGTTACCCACCCTTGTCCCCATCTGGTTGAAATGACCCCTATCTTGTTCTCCTTCTTGCAGTAATGTCTCCATACTAGTCCCACTACTACTAGTAGTAATAAATAAATGTAGAGTTCAGCTCACCCTCTGCAAGATTTATCCAAAATCCTTCTGCTGCTCGGACATTCAGGCGCAGCCACCTGATGCCACTGAAGAGAAAAAGAAAAGAAGCTTGTCCAGCGCTATGGATAAGGATTATTCAAAGCAAGAAGGCCTGCGGAGACACCATCACATGTTTCTCAACGCTGGCAGGAAACTAGCCAGGTCTTTCACCGGGAAGGAACAACCACGGGAAGGGCAGTCTCCAGTCAAGGAGACTACCTATGCCAAACATGGTATCCATCCACAGACAGCCGTTTCGGGGTATTTGCCCCTCATCAGTGTGGAGTAGGAATCTGGCTAGTGGGACATTGCCTAGTAAAAGACTATGTGAGCAAGGATGGTTGACCTTAGGGAGATCAACATCCACCACTGTGGAGACACCATGAGAAACATGAGAAACATGTGATGGTGTCTCCGCAGGCCTTCTTGCTTTGAATATTTCCCAGGGGGCATTGCTCTAGAATCACTGCGTTGAGAAACACGTGATGGTGTCTCCACAGTGGTGGATGTTGATCTCCCTAAAGTCAACCATCCTTGCTCACATGGATAAGGATTATTCAGCCAGGTAAAGTTTCCAAGTTTTATTACCGTATGGTTTCCATTAAAAAAGGCATTATAGCAAGGTCAAACAAAACTCCATGTGGAGAAATATGAGAAAACGACGACGTGTTTCGGTTACTAAGTGTAGCCTTTGTCAAGTTCTTGTAGTAATGGGCTCTATCCTGTTCTCCTTCTTGTTGTAATGTCATCATTCTGGTCGCCTCCTTCAAATAATGTCCCCCATATTGGAGTAATTTGCCCATCTTATACCTTGTCTTATAGTAATTTCCTGCCTCTCTTCCTATACACATGAAAAAAACCCAATTCTTCTCACCTGTCCTGGTTCCCTCAGTGCACAGCGTCTTCTTCTTTCCCACAACTGGGGCAGCACATGACAGTGATGATGTACACTTCCCGTGCTGGCTTCAGCGCAAGAATACATTTCAAATAAATGTGCAACCAAGGACACACATTCAGCTGAAGCTGAATGTCAGCGGCCCCCTGGACTAGGCCATAATTGTTATGGGAGCTCTGCTATATAACATTATGTAAACATTTTGACTTTTGATTAAACTTTTTGACTTTTGACATTTTTATGCTTGTCTTGGCCAGCTCCGCTAAAGATGGCACAGTATAGGCAGCATGACGTGTGGCGCTGGCCGAACACATGTAAAGCTATGCCACTTTAGTGGTGTAAGTTATGCTAGAAATGTCACTTCAGTTCCTGAGTGGAGTAGCATTTCTGTTGGGGCGTGTAAAGGCACATGCCACTGAAAAGATGGGCATAATTAAATAAGTGACATGTACCTTTTAAAAGTTTGGTGCATCTTACGCACCACACCCCTTTATTAAGACTGTGCCAGACAAAGGGCGGCGTTACACGCAACGATTTATCGTGCGATCGCATGAGCGATCGCACCCGCCCCCGTCGTTTGTGCGTCACAGGCAATTCATTGCCCGTGTCGCGCAAAGTCGTTAAACCTCCGTCACACGTACTTACCTCCCTAACGACGTCACTGTGGGCGGCGAACATCCTCTTCCTGAAGGGGGAGGGACTTTTGGCGTCACAGCACATCACACAGCGGCCGCCCAATAGAAGCGGAGGGGCGGAGATGAGCGGGATGTAACATCCCGCCCACCTTCTTCCTTCCTCATTGCCAGCGGGATGCAGGTAAGTTGTTGTTCGTCGTTCCCGGGTTGTCACACGTAGCGATGTGTGCTGCCACAGGAATGAGGAACAACCAGCATGCAGAAGGAGGAATGACATTATGGAAATTAAAAACATGTCAACGTGCAACGATAAGGTGAGTATTTTTGCTTGTTAACAGTCGTTCGGAGGTGTCACATGGTACAACATCTCTAACGATGCCGGATGTGCGTCACAAATTCCGTGACCCCGACGACATATCGCACAACATATATCGTAACATGTAACGCCGCCCTTAATGAAATTGTCTAATAGACTTGAATAGAAGAGTCATCCTAAACATGGAAGAGAATACTACATGCTGCAATTTTGTTTTCGCAAGGAGACTTAATCCATGCAAAAAAAAGGTCATTAGTACAACCTTACCAATAACACATAGATATCACACAGGTCAGTGTGATATCCATGTGCTGCAGTACTTTAACACAGTCAACATACATACAAGTGCATCTCAATAAATTAGAATATCATCAAAAAGTTAATTTATGTGAGTAATTCAATACAAAAAGAGAAACAAATTATATAGAGTCAGATCTATTTCAAGGGTTTATTTCTGTTCATATTGATGATTATGGCTTACAGCCAATGAAAACCCAAAAGTCATTATCTCAGAAAATTAGAAAAATTACCACAAAACACCTGCAATGTCTTCCTAAGCATTTAAAATGGTCCGTTAGTCTGGGTCAGTAGGCTACACAATCATGGGGAAGACTGCTGACTTGACAGATGTCCAGAAGGCAGTCATTGACACACTCAAGGAGGGTAAGCCACAAAACATCATTGCTAAAGAAGCTGGCTGTTCACAGAGTGCTGTATCCAAGCATATTAATGGAAAGTTGAGTGGAAGGAAAAGGTGTGGTAGAAAAAGGTGCACAACCAAATGGGATAACCGCAGCCTTGATAGGATTGTTAAGAAAAGGCAATTGAAAAATTTGGGGGAGATTCACAAGGAGTGGACTGCTGCTGGAGTCAGTGCTTCAAGAGCCACCACACACAGACGTATCCAGGACATGGGCTACAACTGTCACATTCCTTGAGTCAATCCACTCATGACCAATAGACAACACCTGAAGCGTATTACCTGGACCAAGGAGAAAAAAGAACTGGACTGTTGCTCAGTGATCTACAGTGTTGTTTTCAAATGAAAGTAATTTTTGCATTTCATTTGGAAATCAAGGTCCCAGAGTCTGGAGGAATAGTGGAGAAGCCACAATCCAAGCTGCTTGAGGTCTAGTGTGAAGTTTCCAGAATCATTAATGGTTTGGGGAGCCATGTCATCTGCTGGTGTAGGTCCACTTTATTTTATCAAGAGCAAAGCCAGCGCAGACGTCTACCAGGAAATTTTAGATCACTCCATGCTTCACTCTTTCAACAAGCTTTTTGGAGATGGAAATTTATTTTTCCAGCAGGACTTGGCACCTGTCCACACTACCAAAAGTACCAATACATGGTTTAATAACCATAGTATCACTGTGCTTGATTGGCCAGCAAACTCACCTGACCTAAACCCCAAAGAAAATCTATGGTGTATTGTCAAGAGGAAGATGAGAGACACCAGACCCAACAATGTAGATGAGCTGAAGGCTGCTATCAAAGCATCCTGGGCTTCCATAACACCTCAGCAGTGCCACAGGCTGATCGCCTCCATGCCACGTCGCATTGATGCAGTAATTCATGCAAAAAAAGTCCCGACCAAGTATTGAGTGCATTTACTGTACATATTTTTCAGTAGGCCAACATTTCTGAGTTTAAAATTATTTTTTCAGCAGATCTTATATAAGATTCTAATTATCTGAGATAATGACTATTGAGTTTTCATTGGCTGTAAGCCATAATCATCAACATTAACAGAAATAAACACCTGAAATAGATCCCTCTGTGTGTAATGACTCCATATAATAGATGTGTTTCCCTTTTTGTATTAAATAACTGAAATAAATTACCTTTTTGATGATATTCTAATTTATTGAGATGCACTTGTATGTGTAATTTGCTTGCCTGAATGAGCCCTCACTCATACAAAATTATAATCATACAACAATTTTCACCAGCAAAAACTGGCTGATTGTCAGAGGATCTATAAACTAAAGAAAAATGACTGGAACTGTTTATTTTAATAGATAAACTATTTAAATGCATTATACTTTTTATCTTTTTTTTTTACTTAGTTTTAATAGTTCTTGTGCTTATACACTAAAGAATTTTACAAAAAAAGAAAAAAGGATTATTGAGAGCACCCTCCTATGATTAGTATTCAGTGGCTTCATGATACAGTGCTCAAATTCCATATTTCAGCTACCTACATAGATTTTGATTACAACAAACCTTTATTTTATTACAACAGTAAGCGTGGACCTGCTATATCTCAGGGACAGTAATGTGTCAAAGATCACTGTGAAATAAACTGTCTCGGTTATCTTGTATTTATCTAAGAAAAAATCTATAAGAGTCAATGGATTTAGAGAAGTACCTAGTCCTTTTATCCCAGCGTCTTGTGTTTTGTGATAATCATCCAGTTTGGGTTAAGGTTACGTCAAAGCAGCAGACGTATACAGTATCTCGAAAGAACCAGATACATAGATTTAAGTCAGCAGAGAACATTGTACTGGAATAAAGTTTATTTTCTGTAAAAGATACTGCCGGTGTTTGAAAATCAATAAAGAAAATATATAAGTAAAGCATTTTTCATACTTCAAGGCTGCTTGAAGTAAACAGCTGCAAACAAATATATACGGTAAGTAGAGGAGTAGACTGAAAATATAGAAACCTTGCTTCTCGCACCCTTTCTTGTGTAGTTAAATCGAAATATGGTGGTATTATCTTTTGCTTTTCCATTTAACCTTACATTTCAGCTGTTAAAATGTGGTCAAACGTCTATGGGCTGAAAAGTTCAGCAGAAAAAACAGTAGCCATAAACTGCTAGCCTAACAACTGCCAATAAAATTGGTGAGTAGGGTTTTACCTTAACTTCTTAATGACCATAAATATGCCTGTTTACAGCCTTCTCTTACGTTACTAAAGATTTAGAAATCAAAGCTCTCACAAGCACAAGAACTCCATGCTGAAATAAATCAGGGATATCACAAGGACCAAAGTCATCAGTGTTGTTTAGCATGGCTTGCAATTAGTGGAAACAGATGTGTTAACATTTTTTTTTTGCTTGCTGCAAAGGAACTCAAAAATGAGGAAAAAACTTAAATAGGTGTATGTAAACATCATAAAAAGGTTCATAAGTCCCAAATAATATAATCGGAGGCAGCACAAGGCCCCATAGCCACATGGAGTGAAAGGGATTAGTCTCAGGTCTACAGCAGACTGCATAAGTAAGAGGGTAAAGCAATCCCTAAAGGATCCACAGTGCAGGGCAAGACTTCTCTCCAGGGTCCTTCTCTGGAGCCTCTCCACCCTAAGGCTGGACTCACACGAATGTATGGCATCCGATGCGAGAGCATTGGATGCGATATGCTAATGATCCCTGGCTCAGGCTCTGCTGCGAGCCTGAGCCGAGTGTCATGTGACTGTGAACTGATCTTGCAATTGGGTCACAGCTTTGAAGCTGAGGGTGGGTGCTGCGGAAGAGAGGGAGGGGTTAATCCCCCCATCTCCTCCATTGTCATCCTGTGTGTATATCGCACTGCACTGGGATAACATCCGAGCACAGTCCGATGTTTCTCTCGCAACCATTCACTTGAATGATTGTGAGTGATACGGCTCTCGCAGAAAATCGCAGCATGTTGCAACTTTTCTCGCGTCCAGAATCTGGAGGTGAGAAAGCTGACCAACTGCTCTCCCTCATTGACTAACATTGGTCAGAGTGCAATGTAAGATTTTCTCTCATTGCACTCGTCCGTTTTTCACGCTCATGTGAGCGTGCTCTAACAGACAGTATAGTGAGTTGCAGGAAAGCAACAAAGGCCCCAGCAGCTTAAAAGGCCCTAGCAAAGACACAATGAAGATATATTAAGGCTCTTAAGCCCGCCATCATTGACACCTGGAAATCCCAGGGCAATGCCAAATCAAACAGCAATGGGACTGAAGGTGAGTTGGGCCAGACCACTCTTATCAAGGCAGGAGGCTGAATCCAATCCCTCTCTGCCAGAGAAGATTTGGCACAAGACCTAACAACTGGATGAATTGGCAGTGGTGATATTGTCATTGAGCTCCATCAGGAACCAGTATAGGGACACCAGTGAAAAACGTAGAAAAAACTATTTAGTGTATATGGAGCAAAGTAGCAGCAATACAAAGACTTTCCACAAGCACTAGATATCGTATTATTAAAAAGGACCACTGTACAAGTAACTTTAATGAGAACACTGACAAAGAATTTCAAACCCCAAAAATAAGCATAAAAAGGAAGAATTTGAGTCAAATAAAGCCACAAAGTGGGATACTACACTTCAAGCTTGTTCTTCTTATTTCTTTATCGTTTTTTTTCGCAGTTACAATGCTTGAACTTCACCCAAGAGGTACTAACAACCTCGGCATCACCTGGTTTTATTACATTAAGTTACAAGTGTTATCATATATTATTTAATGTACTTGTACTATTTTCTTTGTCTATTAACCTTATATTTTCAATAAGTACAGTACATAAAGTACCAGTAATTATAGTGCTACAAATTCTATTTGTAATAGTTTACTTGTATCTTTCATTTTCAGCATAACAAAGTAAAGAAAGTCAAAAAGTTGGCATCTCCAACTGAAAGACAACCAAACAACCAATTGTGATCAGCCGCTCGAGAGGTAAAAACAAAGATGAAAGTAACTTTGTTTTTCCATTAAGTGTGAAAGGATTAAAAGGCCCACAAAAAAAGATGCAAAATATGGAAATAAATAAAAAACAAAATCACATGATGATGACATGTTGTTACTAGGACTCCAAGAAAAATTTGCTCAAAATAAATATCCTAAATTTGACAAAATAAACTGTACTGTCACCACATCATACTATGAAATAATGAATAGAAAAACACAGGTGTAGCATTATTAATCAAAAATGATGTTAACTGTAACCCATATATATCAGCTTATTGATAATGAGGGAACATGCATAATTTTTATATATAAATAAACTACTGGCAATACTCAATAGTAAATATCTGCACCCCAAAGGAGGGACAAATCATATTCCTTAATAATGTGTGCAAACCAAAACCTAAATACTTGGCTATCTAAAGAACTTGTACAATATTTTTAAGTGATCAAACGTCACTTCAAGAAAGTACACATACTACTCAGAAAGTCACAAAAAATTACTCCAGAATTGTCCTTTTGTTGACAGATATCCACACTTTAAAAAAAAAATCTAATCTCAGAACTTATTAAAAAACAAAAGAGCAAATAACCTACAATAAGTAAAGAAAAAGTAATAGTTTACGTAAATAACATAGTGTACTTAATGATAGAGTTGAGCGAACCTCTGAAGGTTCGGTCTGCCGTGCCTAACTGAAAAAGTGATACGTTTGTTGAACGTTTATCAAACGAACTTCGAACCTTTATCAAACCTTTCCAAACGCCACTTTATTCAATGGGATGCCAAATGGAAGGCAGAGAAAACACCTTTAGGGGGGTTAAAGCTTCCAAAATAGCAAAAATATGCTTTACAGTGCACTACAAGTACCAGTCCCTACTTGTATCATGAAATGTGCCGATTTGCTGCACACACACCTTGCCCTACACTGCATGTTCCTATTGTAAACCATTGCTTTCCTATGTATCTGAACTACCTAGCATATTTCCCCTAGCTAGGTTCAATGTTTAGCAGCATCGATGGCAGCAGCTTCTCTAACGTTGCACGTTCACAAAATGGCACTGACGCAACATTTCCGCAATTTATATCCACACAAATGTGTCACTTAGGCAGCCAATCACAGAAGCCCTTCTGTCTGAACACTGTGGATGTTTGCTGCACCGTGATTTGCTGCATCCACATCCACAAATAAAGTTAAAAAAAATGGTGCCGCGTGCCAAAAGGTTTTTCCCGATCCAGAGTGCTCACCTCCTCTACTGATTCTACACATCCCCACATCACACACAGCACCACAATCCTAAACAAAAGCAAAAAATGCTATTACAAAAGTGTTTTTGGAAACACGGCCAGTGTTCGGGGGCAGAAAACAAAAATTACCGACTCTTGGGGAAGGGCTCGAGGTTACTGAGCCCAAACAAACAAGCTAAGCACCATACCGAATTTGAAATCAGCAATAATTAACACAACAGGTTTTCTCATCTCTACTTATTGACACTATTTTGACAAAAAAAGACATTCCAATTTGATAAGGTGTGTCCAATTAGGATGGTTCCTGTCTCTAGTCTAGTTTAGTGTAGTTTTAACTTGCAATGTGCTAGAAGGCTTCAAAATAAATGGGAAGCATAGTGACAACAGGATAGAGACCCGACTGTGTAACAGCTGTGTGTAGGTGCACATTCACACTATAGCTATTAACGAACAGTACCTGGGAAAAAACAAATGAGTAAAAACCCTACAGTAAGTAAATAAATAGAAATTGTACATCTTAATAACATAAGGTACTTATTGATACTATCTGGAAAAAAAAGCCATTCCAATCCAGCAAGGCATATTCAATTAGGATGATTTCTGTCTCTAGTAGTTCACATAGCAATGTGCCAGCCGGCCTCAAAATAGATGGGGAGCACAGTAGGACACAGACTGTATAGACAAAAAGCACAGCCCAAAAAGGAGGGGCTGAGCACCTATATTTACAAAGCACAAGAAACAAGCTAAAATCAAAGAAAAGGGCTGGCACATATGGTGTTATACATTAAATGATATTTATCTATATATATAATAAGTAAGTAAATAAATAATAATAGAGCATATAAATAATGTAGGTTACTTAGTTGACACTATTTTGATCGAAAGACCATAAAAGCCATCCCCCCACAACATGTGTACCCTACTAGAATGTTACTTATGTGTAGTAGTTCACCTGCTATTAATCTTTGAAGATCAGTAGTATAATATGGCCCCATCACACAAGATTTAAAGTTGAGCTAAAGTCCGAAAACAGCACAAAAATTCTATGAAATGGAGATGTAATACTTCAATTCTCAAAAATAGAAAGTCATTGAAATATCACTAGATAACTAGTTCTAAAAGAATAACATAGATATCTCACGAAAAAATATTTTGGAATGCCACAAGGCATTTTGTGGGGATTCCTTATTCATCTAAATTGAAACAAAAGAAAACAAACTATAATTAAAAGATAGAAGAAATCACCAAATTTATCCAAATCAAAAACAAAAAAACACCAAAAATCCAACTTTTATCTTCGTAACCAAAATATCAACCTCAGAATAAAACTTTATTTTTATATACGCAGCGAGTTAAAAAAGCATTGAACACGTCACTAATTTTTTTAAGTAAATATTTTTCTAAAGGGGTGGCATGGTGGCTCAGTGGTTAGCACTGCAGTTTTGCAGCACTGAGGTCCTGGGTTTAAATCCCACCAAGGACATCTGCAAGGAGTTTGTATATTCTCCCCGTGTTAGCGTGGGTTTCCTCCAGGCTCTCTAGTTTTCTCCCACACTGGAAAGACATACTGATAAGGACTTTAGATTGTGAGCCCCAATGGGGACAATGTATGTAAAGCACTATGGAATTAATGGCGCTATATAAGTGAATAAATATTATTATTATAAGGTGCTATTGACACTTATTTCTCACAAGATATCAGTAATAACCCATCCAATTCAAAAAGATAAAAAAAACCAGAGATTTCCATAAATTTAGTAATATTTAAAAATAAGAAATGACACAGGGAAAAAGTATTGAACACATGAAATAAGAAAGGTTCAAAAAGCCATGTAAAGTTATGGCACCACCTACATAGTTGCATAGGTTGAAAAAAAGACCTAGGTCCATCTAATTCAACCTTCCTGCACCAATTATATATTGTGTCACTAAATCATTACTAAATCATTTATAACCGACAATGTTGTGTGTAGTCAGGAAATCATCCAGCCCTTTTTTAAAAGCTGTTATAGTGTCTGCCATTACTACCTCTTGTGGTAGGGCATTCCACAATCTGATTGCTCTAACTGTAAAGAACTCTTTCCTATTTAGCTGCCAGAATCACCTTTCTTCCATTCGCAGTGAGTGCCCTTTGGTCCTTGGTATTGTCTTTGAAAGAAATAAGTCATTGCCAGTCCTTTATATTGACCACACATGTATTTATACATATAAATGAGATCTCCTCTGAGACGTCTTTTTTCTAAGCTAAACATATCTAGCTTTTTTAACCTGTCATCATATGGGAGGCCTTCCATTCCTTGTAGTAGTCTAGTTAGCCACCTTTGAACTGATTCTAACTTCTGCATATCCTATGTAAATTGTGGAGCCCAGAACTGGATCCCATATTCCAGATGTGGCCTTACAAGTGATTTATAGAGGGGTAACAATACGTTAGGATCACGGGATCTAATCTCTCTTTTTATACACTCTAAGGCCTCTTTCACATGTACGTGTCTCCGGTACGTGTTTGGCAGTTTTCTCCCATACCGGAGACACGTACACACGTAGACCTAGGTATTCCTATGGTTTTGGACACACGTAAGTATTTTCGCACGGAACGTGTGTCGGTTCCGTACTTATGTGTGTCCGTGTGTTTCTCACAGCAACATGTCCATTTTCTCTCCGGCATCACGGGTGTCACACGGAACGCAAACATGTCACACGTAATGCAAACGGATCACATGGATGTGTTCCATGTGACACGCACCGGAGAAACAACATGTGTCTGTGAGAAAAAAAAACAAACCTTTACTCACCTTCACCTGCCCTGCTGTCTCTGCCGCTGCTGTCACTTGCTGCCGACCGCCGCTCATTATGCTCATTGAATATTCATTTCACTGCGGCCAGAAACCCCAGCAGCGGAGAGTTGGCAGGACCGGAGACCGAAGATCAGTACCACGGACAGCGACGCCAGGGACAGGTGAGCAGAAAGTTCCCGTTCTCCGTGTGTTATCACGGATAATACACGGAGAATACACGTGTGCCATACACACGGCACACCGAGGGCAATACGCACCTTTGACACGTCCGTGAAAAACGTGTGTGATTTTCCCGGACGTGTGAAAGAGGCCTAAAATCTTGTTTGCTTTAGCAGCTGCTGCTTGACATTGAGTACTTCTGCTCAGCTTATTTGTAATGAGAACACCCAAGTCCTTCTCCTGTTCTGTAGTCCCGAGTTTACTTCCATTTAATGTATATGCAGCTATAGAATGACTCTGTCCTAAGTGCATTACTTTACATTTATCAACATTATATCTGATTTGCCAAGTATCTGCCCATTCTGACATCTTATCCAGATCGTTTTGTAATATTGTACTATTAAGGTCAGTTTTTAATATCCTACATAGTTTGAAATATCAATCTCATCCGCAAGGTCATTAATAAAGGGATTAAAACGTATCGGTCCTAGCACAGATCCCTGCGGCACCCCACTGCTGACTATAGCTCAATTAGAGAATGTACCATTTATGACTACTCTTTGTTTCCTATCTTTTAGCCAATTCCTTACCCATCTGCTTATAGTTTCCCCTAATCCTTGCTTCTGGAGCTTCTTTACAAGACTATTATGTGGCACAGTATCAAATGCCTTTGTAAACATCAAATAAATCACATTAGCTGCATTACTAATACCAAAATTTGCAATTACCTCCTCATAGAAACCCAACATGTTTGTTAGACATGACTTATCTCTCATGGATCCATGCTGGTTATCAGTTAAATTATTCTATCAAATATATCTTTGGATGTCAGCTCTTAAAATGCCTTCAAAAACTTTGCATTCTACTGATGTCAGACTTGCCAGATAGTAGTTGCCTTGATCCACTCTCTTACCTTTCTTAACCCCTTAACGACCCATGACGTACTGGTACGTCATGGATCGTGTGCCGTTAATCCCTGTCCCCTGCCGTGGGTAGGCGGCAGTGATCCGCGCACATATCAGCTGTTTTCAACAGCTGACATGTGTGCCTGCTAGCCGCGGGTGGAATCGCTTCCACCTGCGGCCATTAACCCCTTGCATATCGCTGCCAAAATCAGGCAGCGATATGTATATGCACGCCGCCATGACAGTCACTTACCCCGCCCCCACCGGAAGTCACGTGACATGATCACGTGACTTTCGGTGGTTGCCTTGGTAGCACAGGGTCATGTGATGACGCCTGTAGCTAACATGACTCACTTCCTCTCAATGCCGGAATACAGCCGGCATTGAAAGTAAAGCACCAAATCTGCAGTTCTCAGCTCTGTAGCTGAGATCTACAGATAGTGCAGAGCAATCGGATTGCTGATCGCTATAGCCCCCTAGGAGGACTAGTAAAATAAAAAAAAAAGTAAAAAAAAAAGTTTTAAAAAAGTTAAAAAAAATAAAAAAAACCTAAAAGTTTAAATCACCCCCCTTTCACCCCATTGAAAATTAAAGGGTTAAAAATATAAAAAATAAACACATATTTGGTATCGCCGCGTTCAGAAATGCCCGATCTATCAAAATATAAAATCAATTAATCTGATCAGTAAATGGCGTAGTGGCAAAAAAATTCCAAACACCAAAATTACGTTTTTTGGTCACCACAAATTTTGCGCAAAATGCAATAACAGGCGATCAAAATGTAGCATCTGCGCAAAAATGGTACCGTTAAAAATGTCAGGTCGAGACGCAAAAAATAAGCCATCACTGAGCCTCATATCCCAAAAAATGAGAACGCTACGGGTTTTGGAAAATGGCGCAAAACGTGCGCCACTATTTTTGGACAAGCTTGTGAATTTTTTTTAACCCCTTAGACACAAGTAAACCTATACATGTTTGGTGTCTACAAACTCACACTGACCTGAGGCATGACATAGATACATCAGTTTTACCATATAGTGAATACAGTGAATAAAATATCCCAAAAACTATTGTATGATCACACTTTTTTTGCAATTTTTCCGCACTTGGAATTTTTTTGCCGTTTTCCAGTACACTATATGGTAAAACTTATGATTACATTTAAAAGTACAACTTGTCCCGCAAAAAACAAGCCCTCATATGGCAAGATTGATGGAAAAATAAAAAAGTTACGGCTCTTGGAAGAAGGGGAGCAAAAAACAAAAATGCAAAAACGGAAAGTGCCCGGGGGCTGAAGGGGTTAAATATCGAAACCTTGTCAGTTATTCTCCAATCCTGAGGTACCAACCCTGTTACAAGAGAGTCTAAGAATTTAAGATACAGCGGTCTGTCAAATTCTGAGCTCCGTTCCCTAAATATCCATGGATGAATTCCATCTGGCACAGGGAATTTGTCAATATTTAGCACTCTTGCTCCCTCTTCCCTGCTGGTACAGACAAGACACAATTTGGAGACCCATCTTGGAGTCTTGAGATTTAAAAACCTTTTAGGCAGACAGCAGGACAGTGGCAATTGCCCCCCCCACTATATTTCCCCATAGTGTCTTTCCACATCAGGTAGGTATGGTCCATGCAAACCGCAGGATGTGTGCTGCATTTCCATTTCTAAAAGTCAGCACACAGCGACCGTGTATTCTGCAACAGTGCATCCAGGCCTCAAATTTCTGTACAACCAGGTTGAGAATGTTAGCCATGTAAGGCACATTTGTGTTGTCGCCCAGGCATAGTGCCGTTACAAGGCTTGTAGCGTTATTGCACACGGCAATCTCTGGTTCGAGCTTAGTAGAGATGGCAATTGATCAAACTCGGCCTGGATAGTGGTCCACAGCTCTGCAGGGGTGTGACTGCATTCTGCAATACATATTAATTTCAGCACTGCCTGATTGCATTGACTTACATACAGGATATGGCCTTTTAAAAATCAAGAGGTGCATGGGTGACAGGATTAGGCCACTTTCTCCCCATCCCTAGCACTACAGGCAAAAGACAATCTGGAGACCCTACTTGAAGTTGGCAACAATTGGCACAGACTACAAAAAGTCCAACGTCGCAACATGGCTGCATGAGACCGGCACTGTAATAAAGCCTGAACCAATATTTCTACCTTCACCAGAGACATCAACATCACAAACAGGCGTAGGCTTCTTGCTCCCAGAACCCTGGCACTACAGAAAAAAGACAATTTGGAGACCCTATATTGAGTCTCCCTATTTCCAAAAATTAAGGTCAGGCAACAGGAAAAGTGGCAACAATTGGCACAGACTAAAAATAGTCCAACACTACAACATGGTTGCTGGGACAAGCCTTGTAACAAGGCCTGAACCAGTATTTCTACATTCACCAGAAAAAGCAAAATGACAGACAGGCTTAGGCCTCTTTCTCCCACAACACTGACACTACAGACAAAAGATAATTTGGGGACCCAACTTGGAGTCTCCACATTTCCAAAAATTAAGGTAAAGCAACAGGAAAAGTGGCAACAATTGGCACAGACTACAAATAGTCCAATGCTGCAACATGGCTGCATGATAACGGCCCTGGAACAAGGCCTGACCCAGCATTTCTACCATCACCAGAGACAGCAAGATGACAGACAGGCATAGACCTCTTGGTCCCAGAACCCTGGCACTACACCATTGCCTAGTCTGCACAATCTGGGGCTGGGGTGACAAAGTCATTGGACATGACTTGTTCATCTTTATGAAAGTTAGGTGGTCTACACTTTCAGGCAACAGTCGGTTGCACTTATACATCAATACACTGCCAGCAGCGCTGAAGACTAGAGATGAGCGAACTGGCCGTGGTTCGGCTCGAGTTCGGTTCGCCAAACGGAGGTCTCGTTCGAATTCGGTTCGGCGAACGTTCGACGAACCGAACTCGAACCAATAGGATATAATGGGAGGCAATCACAAACACATAAAAACGCATTATAAATGTACACATACAGTTAATAAACATTGCCATAACACTTACCGGTCCCCGCGATCCCTCCTGCACTCTGTCTCCTGCCGCTATTCCATCCGATGATAGCTGAATCCTCCCGGTGACCAGCACTGCCAGCAGTGATGCAGGACCTATCGTGACATCAAAATAGCCATGTGACCAGTCACGTGGCTATTATCTCATTGGCTACAGACTGGTCACATGACTATGACGCGTCATGTAGGACCTGCGAGTGCATCTCTCCGGTACACGGTGCACATTTGTGTATCGCCGTGTACCGGCGACATGCTCTAGCACACGGTCGACTCCCCGTTCCATTAGGGACCGGCTGACACAGCCGGTCATTAACGGAGATCACCGTTGCCATAGCAACGCAGTTAGCGGTGACGTGAATCACATGATCGGAGCCCTGTTGCTATGGTAACGCGTCTGTCACCGCCAGCAGCCAGCAGCACTGATCTCTCACGGAGTGAAGGCTGCACGCTGCTTCACGTGCAGCGTCTTCCCCCATTCAGCAGTGATGGAGCAGAGCTGCATTTGTTCAACAAGAAAGACAGAAGACCATGGATCGTGGAGGGCTGACAGGGGGTAATAAAGATGGAGTCTCTAATGTGTCTGTGTATTTATGTCTATTAAAGTATTTTTTCTCTGTGTGGTGTCTTTTTTTTAACCCTTTATTGGAGATTCCTAATGGCCGGGTCAAACGTGCTTGACATTAAGAATCTCTGGCTTAATAATAGCTAGTAGTGATGAGCGAGTACTAAAAAGCTCGGGTGCTCGAGGCTCGGGCCGAGCATCCCAAGATACTCGTGTACTCGGCCCAAGCACCGAGCCCAATGTTATCCTATGGGAGACCCGAGTATTTTTGTGAAATGACCCTTGGCAGCATGTAGAAACCCTAAAAATGGCACAAAAGTCTCAGAAGAGTGCTCAAATGACATGGCAACAGCATGGGGAAGACCCCTTGAAGCATTTATCACTCAAAAGTCACAGCTGTGAACAATTTTGTCCGCGTTTTACGCCATTTTTACGGACTCACCAGAAAACCTTCCAAAATGACACCAAAATGAATTTTCATGGCGGAAATGTTAAGGGCACATACCCAATAGTGAGATAGAGCTAATGTATGTTACTTTTTAAGATTAATACATGAAAGATTTTACGTAAAACATTGTGTGGCACTCCGATGTCCCTGAGAAGAGACGTACATAAAGGCCTCTGAGTCTAATGTGCCCATTTTGAGGGAGTGAGTCTTTGTAGTATTTTCCTTTGCCAGGGCAGTCCAAAATTGTGAGGTTCACCAATGCCCCTGCATACAGACGTGCATGAGGGCCTGTAAACCTGAAGTGCCCATTGTAAGGAAGTGGGTCTATTGTAGTATAGCCCTTTGTCAGGGCAGCCAAAAATTGGGAGGCTCCACGTTGTCCCTGGATAGAGACGTGCATGAGGGCCTGTAAACCTGAAGTGCCTATTGTAAGGAAGTGGGTCTATTGTAGTATAGCCCTTTGGCAGGGCAGCCAAAAATTGGGAGGCTCCATGTTGTCCCTGGATAGAGACGTGCATGAGGGCCTCAAAACGATAAGTGTCCATTGTCAGGAAGTGGGTGTATTATAGTATAGCCCTTAGGCAGGGCAGCCAAAAATTGGGAGGCTCCACGTTGTCCCCGGATAGAGACGTGCATGAGGGCCTCAAAACATTAAGTGTCCATTGTCAGGAAGTGGGTGTATTATAGTATAGCCCTTAGGCAGGGCAGCCAAAAATTGGGAGGCTCCACGTTGTCCCTGGATAGAGACGTGCATGAGGGCCTCAAAACATTAAGTGTCCATTGTCAGGAAGTGGGTGTATTATAGTATAGCCCTTAGGCAGGGCAGCCAAAAATTGGGAGGCTCCACGTTGTCCCTGGATAGAGACGTGCATGAGGGCCTCAAAACATTAAGTGTCCATTGTCAGGAAGTGGGTGTATTATAGTATAGCCCTTAGGCAGGGCAGCCAAAAATTGGGAGGCTCCACGTTGTCCCTGGATAGAGACGTGCATGAGGGCCTCAAAACATTAAGTGTCCATTGTCAGGAAGTGGGTGTATTATAGTATAGCCCTTAGGCAGGGCAGCCAAAAATTGGGAGGCTCCACGTTGTCCCTGGATAGAGACGTGCATGAGGGCCTCAAAACATTAAGTGTCCATTGTCAGGAAGTGGGTGTATTATATTATAGCCCTTAGGCAGGGCAGCCAAAAATTGGGAGGCTCCACGTTGTCCCTGGATAGAGACGTGCATGAGGGCCTCAAAACATTGTTCCCATTGCAAAGGAGCGGGTCTCCTGGCGTTGTAATGTCCATTCTGCAAAGAATGGGCGAAAAAATTTACCACTGGGGGTATACCTGAAACAAAAGCCTAACTATTGTAACGGTCATTATGGTGGCGCATGAGGAGAAGGAGGAGCAGTCCAGCGATTATCCAAAGTCCAGAAGTGTGTACCCATGGGTGAGTGGAGGTACATGGCAAATTCCCGTTACAAACTTTAAATTCCGCTCTCATTTGCTGGTGGTGTGGTGAAGTCTGGCCCAATCCAACCCTTGTTCATCTTGATCAGAGTCAGCCTGTCAGCATTTTCAGTTGACAGGCGGGTGCGTTTATCTGTAATGATTCCACCTGCGGCACTAAAAACACGCTCTGACAAAACGCTAGCGGCAGGGCAGGCCAGGACTTCCAAGGCGTAGAGAGCCAATTCATGCCACGTGTCCACCTTGGATACCCAATAATTGTAAGGCACAGAGGAATGTCGGAGTACAGTTGTTCGATCTGCAAGGTACTCCATGAGCATCTGGGCAAACTTAGGATTTCTTGTGGCACTGCCCCGCACCTCAGGGGCTGTGGTACATGAGGGGCTGAGAAAACTGTCCCACATCTTAAAGACTGTTCCCCTACCTCTGGCGGATTGGACTTGTGCCTCTCTCGGCTGTACGCCTTGGTTGTCCACTGATTCCTGACCTATGCCGCTAGCGTTTTGTGAGGGGAATGCTTTGCCTACTTCCGTGACTATGGCCTTCCGGAACTGCTGCATTTTGGTTGACCTCTCCGCCTCGGGAATAAGAGACATAAAGTTCTCCTTGTAGCGTGGGTCTAACAGTGTTACCAACCAGTAATGATTGTCGGCCAAGATGTTCTTAACGCGAGGGTCACGAGACAGGCAGCTTACCATAAAGTCAGCCATGTGCGCCAGACTCTTACCAGCCAGGACTTCAGTAGCCTGACCAACAAGATGACTGAACATGCTGTCCTCCTCCTCCTCATCTACCCTGTCCTCTGGCCAGCCACGCTGAACCGAGGATATGACTGGTGTGCATGTCATATCCTCAATTTGGCCGGAGAGTTGCTCCATGTCTTCATCCTCCTCCTCGTCATAGTCCTCCACTGCACGTTGTGATGAGACGAGGCTGGGCTGTGTGTTATCACCCACACCCACTACTGTTTCTTGCTGCAACTCATCGCGCTCCGCCTGCAATGCATCATGTTTTTTTTTGAGCAGAGACCGTTTTAGAAGGCAGAGTAGCGGTATGGTGACGCTAATAATGGCGTTATCACCACTCACCATCTTGGTGGAGTCCTCAAAGTTTTGGAGGATGGTACATAGGTCGGACATCCATCTCCACTCCTCAGGTGTTATGTGTGGAGTTTGACCCATTTCCCGACGGCTTAGGTGATGCAGGTACTCAACAACTGCCCTCTTCTGCTCACATATCCTGACCAACATGTGCAGAGTTGAATTCCAACGCGTGGGGACATCACACACCAGTCTGTGAGCCGGAAGATGCAAACGGCGCTGAAAGCCGGCAAGGCCGGCTGAAGCAGTAGGTGACTTTCGAAAATGTGCAGACATCCGGCGAACTTTTACCAGCAGATCAGACAGCTCTGGGTATGACTTTAGAAACCGCTGAACCATGAGGTTGAGCACATGGGCCACGCATGGAACATGTGTCAGCTGGCCTCGCCTCAAAGCCGCCACCAGGTTCCGGCCATTGTCACGCATGACCTTTCCTGGCTTTAGGTTCAGAGGTGTGAGCCAGTGATCTGCCTGCTGTTTCAGAGCTGTCCACACCTCTTCTGCATTGTGGGGTTTGTCACCTATGCAGATTAGCTTCAGCACAGCCTGTTGCCGCTTCGCCGAGGCAGTGCTGCAGTGCTTCCAGCTTGGGACTGGTGTGGAGGGTAAAGTGGATGAGGATGCGCAGGAGGAGGAGGAGGCTGAAGAGCAGGACATTCTGGAGCTGTAGAGTGTGGGTGAAACCCTGACTGAGATAGGGCCTGCAAACCTTGATGTGGGAAGGACGTGTTCCGTCCCTCGCTCAGACTGGGTCCCAGCTTCCACAATATTAACCCCGTGTGCCGTCAACGAGATGTAGCGGCCTTGCCCACAAGCACTTGTCCACGTGTCTGTGGTTAGGTGGACTTTGGGTGAAACAGCGTTGTTCAGGGCACGTGTGATGTTTTGTGACACGTGGTTATGCAACGCGGGGACGGCACACCGGGAGAAATAGTGGCGGCTGGGGACCGAGTAACGTGGGACAGCTGCCGCCATCAGGTCGCGGAATGCTTCTGTCTCCACCAGCCTAAAAGGCAACATTTCCAGCGCAAGCAGTCACGAAATGTTAGCATTTAGAACTGTGGCATGTGGGGCGTTGGCAGTGTATTTGCGCCTGCGTTCAAAGGTTTACTGAATTGATAACTGAACGCTGCGCTGGGACAAGGACGTGCTTGATGATGGTGTTATTTCTGCGTAGGCAACTGCAGGTGCAGGACCGGAGGAGGCTTGTTCGCAGGCAGCATGGACAGGGGATTGGCTCGCATGCACAACCAGCGAAGACGTAGCAGTGACATCAGCAAGCACTGCTCCTCGACTCTGTTGTACTTCCCACAAAGTCGGGTGCTTGTCTGACATGTGCCTGATCATGCTGGTGGTGGTCAGGCTGCTAGTTTTGGTACCCCTGCTGATGCTGGCACGGCAGGTGTTGCAAATGGCCTTTTTAGAATCATCTGGAGCCAACTTAAAAAACTGCCAGACTCGGGAAGACCTAACATTTGTACAGGCACCTTGTGTCGTGTTGTTGTTCCGGGGAACGGTTGCCTGACTTCTGCCTGGAGCCACCACCCTGCTTCTTACTGCCTGTTGGGATGCTACGCCTCCCTCCCCCTGTGCACTGCTGTCCTCGCTCTGCATATCCTCCTGCCAGGTTGGGTCAGTTACTGGATCATCCACCACGTCGTCTTCCTCTTCCGCACCCTGCTCCTCCTCCTGACTTCCTGACAATTGTGTCTCATCATCGTCCACCCCTTGTTGAGACACGTTGCCAACTTCGTGAGAACGTGGCTGCTCAAATATTTGGGCATCTGTACATACGATCTCCTCATGACCCACTTCAACATGAGCTGGCGAGAGGCCAGAATGTGCGAATTGAAACGTGAACAGCTCTTCCGAGTGTCCAAGTGTGGGATCATTAATGTCCGAGGACGTGTACTCAGCCTTGTGGTAGGATGGAGGATCAGGTTCTGAAATGTGCGGTGCAGTATCACGGCTACTGACACTTGACCGTGTGGAAGACAGAGTGTTTGTGGTGGTGCTAATCTGACTGGAAGCATTATCCGCTATCCAACTAACAACCTGTTGACACTGGTCTTGGTTCAAGAGCGGTGTACTGCTGAGGTCCCCAAGAATTTGGGACAGGACATGCGAGCGACTAGATGTGGCCCTTTGTTGTGGCGAAATTAGAGCTTGCCCACGACCTCGGCCTCTGCCTGCACCACCATCACGTCCACTTCCTTGTTCCTTGCCAACGCCCTTGCGCATTTTGCAATGCTGTGCTGACGTGTATTCACTACACTTGTGCGTTAGATAATAGTTTGTGAAAAACGCACACAAGTGCACCTGTACGCTGCCACCAACAGGCACACACGTGCGGTTTTTAAATGCAAGCACGGACGCACTAAGAACCTAACAGGTTTTTAAGAGAAAAAATTACTGAGAAGTCTGACACTATCAGCCACTGCTGACTGACGTGTATTATACACTACACTTGTGCATTATATAATAGTTTGTGAAAAACGCACACAAGTGCACCTGTACGCTGCCACCAACAGGCACACACGTGCGGTTTTTAAATGCAAGCACGGACGCACTAAGAACCTAACAGGTTTTTAGGAGAAAAAATTACTAAGAAGTCTGACACTATCAGCCACTGCTGACTGACGTGTATTATACACTACACTTGTGCGTTATATAAGAGTTTGTGAAAAACGCACACAAGTGCACCTGTACGCTGCCACCAACAGGCACACACGTGCGGTTTTTAAATGCAAGCACGGACGCACTAAGAACCTAACAGGTTTTTAGGAGAAAAAATTACTGAGAAGTCTGACACTATCTGGACTGTTTAAGACTGTGTACACCAGCCCCAGATATGATGAAGGCTGGTATACGGTCACCACTAGGAATGGCTATATACCCTGCCTGCCTGTATACTGCTACAATAGTCCTGACAAGGAATCTTCTGGTCACTAGCCTGTATTCCGACCTGGCTATACCCTGCCTGTATATAGCAACAATAGTCCTGAGAAGGACTCTGCTACTGTACTCCGACCTGGCTATACCCTGCCTGCCTGTATACAACTAGAATAGTCCTGAAACAACAAAGAGCCAGCACCAATGTGCACTAAGGCATCAAATATTCCAAACTGAATATTGAGGCCGCATGGCACATTTTATAAAAATATTTTAGTGTAGGACTGCTTCAAATGAGATTTGCCGTGACGTGGCGAAGCAGTTCAAGAAATTGCAATTTTTTGCCAAAAATCTCAAAAAAAATTTTTTATAATGCAGTTTGGAATATTTGATGCCTTAGTGCACATTGGTGCTGGCTCTTTGTTGTTTCTTTGTTGAATTGGTCGGTGGTTGACCTCCACCTTGCTACGCACCCCAATTTGGGATGTATTCCATCTGTATAGATTTTGGCGTTTGGTGACTGTTCACATTGGGTCATCAGGCTTTGTCCACAGGCTATATATATACTTCATGCAGCATTTGCTTGGACCTGTCCCGCCCACAACCGTGACTCAGTCATGGGTACGGGACTGCAATAGACCAGGTGAGTGCTGCTGAGAGCAGTTCTGTTATTCATGTGTGAGGCCGCATGGCACATTTTATAAAAATATTTTAGTGTAGGACTGCTTCAAATGAGATTTGCCGTGACGTGGCGAAGCAGTTCAAGAAATTGCAATTTTTTGCCAAAAATCTCAAAAAAATTTTTTTATAATGCAGTTTGGAATATTTGATGCCTTAGTGCACATTGGTGCTGGCTCTTTGTTGTTTCTTTGTTGAATTGGTCGGTGGTTGACCTCCACCTTGCTACGCACCCCAATTTGGGATGTATTCCATCTGTATAGATTTTGGCGTTTGGTGACTGTTCACATTGGGTCATCAGGCTTTGTCCACAGGCTATATATATACTTCATGCAGCATTTGCTTGGACCTGTCCCGCCCACAACCGTGACTCAGTCATGGGTACGGGACTGCAATAGACCAGGTGAGTGCTGCTGAGAGCAGTTCTGTTATTCATGTGTGAGGCCGCATGGCACATTTTATAAAAATATTTTAGTGTAGGACTGCTTCAAATGAGATTTGCCGTGACGTGGCGAAGCAGTTCAAGAAATTGCAATTTTTTGCCAAAAATCTCAAAAAAATTTTTTTATAATGCAGTTTGGAATATTTGATGCCTTAGTGCACATTGGTGCTGGCTCTTTGTTGTTTCTTTGTTGAATTGGTCGGTGGTTGACCTCCACCTTGCTACGCACCCCAATTTGGGATGTATTCCATCTGTATAGATTTTGGCGTTTGGTGACTGTTCACATTGGGTCATCAGGCTTTGTCCACAGGCTATATATATACTTCATGCAGCATTTGCTTGGACCAGTCCCGCCCACAACCGTGACTCAGTCATGGGTACGGGACTGCAATAGACCAGGTGAGTGCTGCTGAGAGTAGTTCTGTTATTCATGTGTGAGGCCGCATGGCACATTTTATAAAAATATTTTAGTGTAGGACTGCTTCAAATGAGATTTGCCGTGACGTGGCGAAGCAGTTCAAGAAATTGCAATTTTTTGCCAAAAATCTCAAAAAAATTTTTTTATAATGCAGTTTGGAATATTTGATGCCTTAGTGCACATTGGTGCTGGCTCTTTGTTGTTTCTTTGTTGAATTGGTCGGTGGTTGACCTCCACCTTGCTACGCACCCCAATTTGGGATGTATTCCATCTGTATAGATTTTGGCGTTTGGTGACTGTTCACATTGGGTCATCAGGCTTTGTCCACAGGCTATATATATACTTCATGCAGCATTTGCTTGGACCTGTCCCGCCCACAACCGTGACTCAGTCATGGGTACGGGACTGCAATAGACCAGGTGAGTGCTGCTGAGAGCAGTTCTGTTATTCATGTGTGAGGCCGCATGGCACATTTTATAAAAATATTTTAGTGTAGGACTGCTTCAAATGAGATTTGCCGTGACGTGGCGAAGCAGTTCAAGAAATTGCAATTTTTTGCCAAAAATCTCAAAAAAAATTTTTTATAATGCAGTTTGGAATATTTGATGCCTTAGTGCACATTGGTGCTGGCTCTTTGTTGTTTCTTTGTTGAATTGGTCGGTGGTTGACCTCCACCTTGCTACGCACCCCAATTTGGGATGTATTCCATCTGTATAGATTTTGGCGTTTGGTGACTGTTCACATTGGGTCATCAGGCTTTGTCCACAGGCTATATATATACTTCATGCAGCATTTGCTTGGACCTGTCCCGCCCACAACCGTGACTCAGTCATGGGTACGGGACTGCAATAGACCAGGTGAGTGCTGCTGAGAGCAGTTCTGTTATTCATGTGTGAGGCCGCATGGCACATTTTATAAAAATATTTTAGTGTAGGACTGCTTCAAATGAGATTTGCCGTGACGTGGCGAAGCAGTTCAAGAAATTGCAATTTTTTGCCAAAAATCTCAAAAAAATTTTTTTATAATGCAGTTTGGAATATTTGATGCCTTAGTGCACATTGGTGCTGGCTCTTTGTTGTTTCTTTGTTGAATTGGTCGGTGGTTGACCTCCACCTTGCTACGCACCCCAATTTGGGATGTATTCCATCTGTATAGATTTTGGCGTTTGGTGACTGTTCACATTGGGTCATCAGGCTTTGTCCACAGGCTATATATATACTTCATGCAGCATTTGCTTGGACCTGTCCCGCCCACAACCGTGACTCAGTCATGGGTACGGGACTGCAATAGACCAGGTGAGTGCTGCTGAGAGCAGTTCTGTTATTCATGTGTGAGGCCGCATGGCACATTTTATAAAAATATTTTAGTGTAGGACTGCTTCAAATGAGATTTGCCGTGACGTGGCGAAGCAGTTCAAGAAATTGCAATTTTTTGCCAAAAATCTCAAAAAAAATTTTTTATAATGCAGTTTGGAATATTTGATGCCTTAGTGCACATTGGTGCTGGCTCTTTGTTGTTTCTTTGTTGAATTGGTCGGTGGTTGACCTCCACCTTGCTACGCACCCCAATTTGGGATGTATTCCATCTGTATAGATTTTGGCGTTTGGTGACTGTTCACATTGGGTCATCAGGCTTTGTCCACAGGCTATATATATACTTCATGCAGCATTTGCTTGGACCTGTCCCGCCCACAACCGTGACTCAGTCATGGGTACGGGACTGCAATAGACCAGGTGAGTGCTGCTGAGAGCAGTTCTGTTATTCATGTGTGAGGCCGCATGGCACATTTTATAAAAATATTTTAGTGTAGGACTGCTTCAAATGAGATTTGCCGTGACGTGGCGAAGCAGTTCAAGAAATTGCAATTTTTTGCCAAAAATCTCAAAAAAATTTTTTTATAATGCAGTTTGGAATATTTGATGCCTTAGTGCACATTGGTGCTGGCTCTTTGTTGTTTCTTTGTTGAATTGGTCGGTGGTTGACCTCCACCTTGCTACGCACCCCAATTTGGGATGTATTCCATCTGTATAGATTTTGGCGTTTGGTGACTGTTCACATTGGGTCATCAGGCTTTGTCCACAGGCTATATATATACTTCATGCAGCATTTGCTTGGACCTGTCCCGCCCACAACCGTGACTCAGTCATGGGTACGGGACTGCAATAGACCAGGTGAGTGCTGCTGAGAGCAGTTCTGTTATTCATGTGTGAGGCCGCATGGCACATTTTATAAAAATATTTTAGTGTAGGACTGCTTCAAATGAGATTTGCCGTGACGTGGCGAAGCAGTTCAAGAAATTGCAATTTTTTGCCAAAAATCTCAAAAAAAATTTTTTATAATGCAGTTTGGAATATTTGATGCCTTAGTGCACATTGGTGCTGGCTCTTTGTTGTTTCTTTGTTGAATTGGTCGGTGGTTGACCTCCACCTTGCTACGCACCCCAATTTGGGATGTATTCCATCTGTATAGATTTTGGCGTTTGGTGACTGTTCACATTGGGTCATCAGGCTTTGTCCACAGGCTATATATATACTTCATGCAGCATTTGCTTGGACCTGTCCCGCCCACAACCGTGACTCAGTCATGGGTACGGGACTGCAATAGACCAGGTGAGTGCTGCTGAGAGCAGTTCTGTTATTCATGTGTGAGGCCGCATGGCACATTTTATAAAAATATTTTAGTGTAGGACTGCTTCAAATGAGATTTGCCGTGACGTGGCGAAGCAGTTCAAGAAATTGCAATTTTTTGCCAAAAATCTCAAAAAAATTTTTTTATAATGCAGTTTGGAATATTTGATGCCTTAGTGCACATTGGTGCTGGCTCTTTGTTGTTTCTTTGTTGAATTGGTCGGTGGTTGACCTCCACCTTGCTACGCACCCCAATTTGGGATGTATTCCATCTGTATAGATTTTGGCGTTTGGTGACTGTTCACATTGGGTCATCAGGCTTTGTCCACAGGCTATATATATACTTCATGCAGCATTTGCTTGGACCTGTCCCGCCCACAACCGTGACTCAGTCATGGGTACGGGACTGCAATAGACCAGGTGAGTGCTGCTGAGAGCAGTTCTGTTATTCATGTGTGAGGCCGCATGGTACATTTTATAAAAATATTTTAGTGTAGGACTGCTTCAAATGAGATTTGCCGTGACGTGGCGAAGCAGTTCAAGAAATTGCAATTTTTTGCCAAAAATCTCAAAAAAAATTTTTTATAATGCAGTTTGGAATATTTGATGCCTTAGTGCACATTGGTGCTGGCTCTTTGTTGTTTCTTTGTTGAATTGGTCGGTGGTTGACCTCCACCTTGCTACGCACCCCAATTTGGGATGTATTCCATCTGTATAGATTTTGGCGTTTGGTGACTGTTCACATTGGGTCATCAGGCTTTGTCCACAGGCTATATATATACTTCATGCAGCATTTGCTTGGACCTGTCCCGCCCACAACCGTGACTCAGTCATGGGTACGGGACTGCAATAGACCAGGTGAGTGCTGCTGAGAGCAGTTCTGTTATTCATGTGTGAGGCCGCATGGCACATTTTATAAAAATATTTTAGTGTAGGACTGCTTCAAATGAGATTTGCCGTGACGTGGCGAAGCAGTTCAAGAAATTGCAATTTTTTGCCAAAAATCTCAAAAAAATTTTTTTATAATGCAGTTTGGAATATTTGATGCCTTAGTGCACATTGGTGCTGGCTCTTTGTTGTTTCTTTGTTGAATTGGTCGGTGGTTGACCTCCACCTTGCTACGCACCCCAATTTGGGATGTATTCCATCTGTATAGATTTTGGCGTTTGGTGACTGTTCACATTGGGTCATCAGGCTTTGTCCACAGGCTATATATATACTTCATGCAGCATTTGCTTGGACCTGTCCCGCCCACAACCGTGACTCAGTCATGGGTACGGGACTGCAATAGACCAGGTGAGTGCTGCTGAGAGCAGTTCTGTTATTCATGTGTGAGGCCGCATGGCACATTTTATAAAAATATTTTAGTGTAGGACTGCTTCAAATGAGATTTGCCGTGACGTGGCGAAGCAGTTCAAGAAATTGCAATTTTTTGCCAAAAATCTCAAAAAAATTTTTTTATAATGCAGTTTGGAATATTTGATGCCTTAGTGCACATTGGTGCTGGCTCTTTGTTGTTTCTTTGTTGAATTGGTCGGTGGTTGACCTCCACCTTGCTACGCACCCCAATTTGGGATGTATTCCATCTGTATAGATTTTGGCGTTTGGTGACTGTTCACATTGGGTCATCAGGCTTTGTCCACAGGCTATATATATACTTCATGCAGCATTTGCTTGGACCTGTCCCGCCCACAACCGTGACTCAGTCATGGGTACGGGACTGCAATAGACCAGGTGAGTGCTGCTGAGAGCAGTTCTGTTATTCATGTGTGAGGCCGCATGGCACATTTTATAAAAATATTTTAGTGTAGGACTGCTTCAAATGAGATTTGCCGTGACGTGGCGAAGCAGTTCAAGAAATTGCAATTTTTTGCCAAAAATCTCAAAAAAAATTTTTTATAATGCAGTTTGGAATATTTGATGCCTTAGTGCACATTGGTGCTGGCTCTTTGTTGTTTCTTTGTTGAATTGGTCGGTGGTTGACCTCCACCTTGCTACGCACCCCAATTTGGGATGTATTCCATCTGTATAGATTTTGGCGTTTGGTGACTGTTCACATTGGGTCATCAGGCTTTGTCCACAGGCTATATATATACTTCATGCAGCATTTGCTTGGACCTGTCCCGCCCACAACCGTGACTCAGTCATGGGTACGGGACTGCAATAGACCAGGTGAGTGCTGCTGAGAGCAGTTCTGTTATTCATGTGTGAGGCCGCATGGCACATTTTATAAAAATATTTTAGTGTAGGACTGCTTCAAATGAGATTTGCCGTGACGTGGCGAAGCAGTTCAAGAAATTGCAATTTTTTGCCAAAAATCTCAAAAAAATTTTTTTATAATGCAGTTTGGAATATTTGATGCCTTAGTGCACATTGGTGCTGGCTCTTTGTTGTTTCTTTGTTGAATTGGTCGGTGGTTGACCTCCACCTTGCTACGCACCCCAATTTGGGATGTATTCCATCTGTATAGATTTTGGCGTTTGGTGACTGTTCACATTGGGTCATCAGGCTTTGTCCACAGGCTATATATATACTTCATGCAGCATTTGCTTGGACCTGTCCCGCCCACAACCGTGACTCAGTCATGGGTACGGGACTGCAATAGACCAGGTGAGTGCTGCTGAGAGCAGTTCTGTTATTCATGTGTGAGGCCGCATGGCACATTTTATAAAAATATTTTAGTGTAGGACTGCTTCAAATGAGATTTGCCGTGACGTGGCGAAGCAGTTCAAGAAATTGCAATTTTTTGCCAAAAATCTCAAAAAAAATTTTTTATAATGCAGTTTGGAATATTTGATGCCTTAGTGCACATTGGTGCTGGCTCTTTGTTGTTTCTTTGTTGAATTGGTCGGTGGTTGACCTCCACCTTGCTACGCACCCCAATTTGGGATGTATTCCATCTGTATAGATTTTGGCGTTTGGTGACTGTTCACATTGGGTCATCAGGCTTTGTCCACAGGCTATATATATACTTCATGCAGCATTTGCTTGGACCTGTCCCGCCCACAACCGTGACTCAGTCATGGGTACGGGACTGCAATAGACCAGGTGAGTGCTGCTGAGAGCAGTTCTGTTATTCATGTGTGAGGCCGCATGGCACATTTTATAAAAATATTTTAGTGTAGGACTGCTTCAAATGAGATTTGCCGTGACGTGGCGAAGCAGTTCAAGAAATTGCAATTTTTTGCCAAAAATCTCAAAAAAATTTTTTTATAATGCAGTTTGGAATATTTGATGCCTTAGTGCACATTGGTGCTGGCTCTTTGTTGTTTCTTTGTTGAATTGGTCGGTGGTTGACCTCCACCTTGCTACGCACCCCAATTTGGGATGTATTCCATCTGTATAGATTTTGGCGTTTGGTGACTGTTCACATTGGGTCATCAGGCTTTGTCCACAGGCTATATATATACTTCATGCAGCATTTGCTTGGACCTGTCCCGCCCACAACCGTGACTCAGTCATGGGTACGGGACTGCAATAGACCAGGTGAGTGCTGCTGAGAGCAGTTCTGTTATTCATGTGTGAGGCCGCATGGTACATTTTATAAAAATATTTTAGTGTAGGACTGCTTCAAATGAGATTTGCCGTGACGTGGCGAAGCAGTTCAAGAAATTGCAATTTTTTGCCAAAAATCTCAAAAAAAATTTTTTATAATGCAGTTTGGAATATTTGATGCCTTAGTGCACATTGGTGCTGGCTCTTTGTTGTTTCTTTGTTGAATTGGTCGGTGGTTGACCTCCACCTTGCTACGCACCCCAATTTGGGATGTATTCCATCTGTATAGATTTTGGCGTTTGGTGACTGTTCACATTGGGTCATCAGGCTTTGTCCACAGGCTATATATATACTTCATGCAGCATTTGCTTGGACCTGTCCCGCCCACAACCGTGACTCAGTCATGGGTACGGGACTGCAATAGACCAGGTGAGTGCTGCTGAGAGCAGTTCTGTTATTCATGTGTGAGGCCGCATGGCACATTTTATAAAAATATTTTAGTGTAGGACTGCTTCAAATGAGATTTGCCGTGACGTGGCGAAGCAGTTCAAGAAATTGCAATTTTTTGCCAAAAATCTCAAAAAAATTTTTTTATAATGCAGTTTGGAATATTTGATGCCTTAGTGCACATTGGTGCTGGCTCTTTGTTGTTTCTTTGTTGAATTGGTCGGTGGTTGACCTCCACCTTGCTACGCACCCCAATTTGGGATGTATTCCATCTGTATAGATTTTGGCGTTTGGTGACTGTTCACATTGGGTCATCAGGCTTTGTCCACAGGCTATATATATACTTCATGCAGCATTTGCTTGGACCTGTCCCGCCCACAACCGTGACTCAGTCATGGGTACGGGACTGCAATAGACCAGGTGAGTGCTGCTGAGAGCAGTTCTGTTATTCATGTGTGAGGCCGCATGGCACATTTTATAAAAATATTTTAGTGTAGGACTGCTTCAAATGAGATTTGCCGTGACGTGGCGAAGCAGTTCAAGAAATTGCAATTTTTTGCCAAAAATCTCAAAAAAATTTTTTTATAATGCAGTTTGGAATATTTGATGCCTTAGTGCACATTGGTGCTGGCTCTTTGTTGTTTCTTTGTTGAATTGGTCGGTGGTTGACCTCCACCTTGCTACGCACCCCAATTTGGGATGTATTCCATCTGTATAGATTTTGGCGTTTGGTGACTGTTCACATTGGGTCATCAGGCTTTGTCCACAGGCTATATATATACTTCATGCAGCATTTGCTTGGACCTGTCCCGCCCACAACCGTGACTCAGTCATGGGTACGGGACTGCAATAGACCAGGTGAGTGCTGCTGAGAGCAGTTCTGTTATTCATGTGTGAGGCCGCATGGCACATTTTATAAAAATATTTTAGTGTAGGACTGCTTCAAATGAGATTTGCCGTGACGTGGCGAAGCAGTTCAAGAAATTGCAATTTTTTGCCAAAAATCTCAAAAAATTTTTTTTATAATGCAGTTTGGAATATTTGATGCCTTAGTGCACATTGGTGCTGGCTCTTTGTTGTTTCTTTGTAGAATAGTCCTGAGAAGGACTTCTGGTCACACTGTTTGCAGCCCTGCTACGGAAATAGCTATAAAGGGCCGCAAACCTTTCCCTGAAGCAGCGACCCTCTCCCTGCACTGATTGTCTGGATGGCTGTGAGCAGAGCACAGCGCGCCCGCCGGTATAAAGGCTCGGTCACGCTGTGCGGGCCGGCCAATCACTGCAATTCCACAACTAACAGGGCTGTGGCATTGCAGTGGTCTGCCAGCCAATCCCTGCATGAGGGCTGGCTCTCAAAAGAGCGCCAACATGCAGGGATGAAGACCACGAGTACAGCACGAGTATCGCGAGATTACTCGGTCCCCGCCAAGTAGCCCGAGTACAGTGATACTCGTGCGAGTACCGAGTAGTAACAATCATACTCGCTCATCACTACTAGCTAGTAAAACAAAGCCAGTATTAACTCATGATTACCCAACAAGCCACTCGGCTCCAGGGCTGTTGGAAGAGTTGGATACAGCGCCAGATGATGGCACTTCTATGAGAGCGCCATTTTCTGGGGCGGCTGCGGACTGCAATTCGCAGCAGAGGCGCCCAGAAACATCGGGCTAACCTGTGCTGCGGATTCCAATCCCCAGCTGCCTAGTTGTACCTGGCTGGACACAAAAATGGGGCGAAGCCCACGTCATTTGTTTTTTAATTATTTCATGAAATAAGTGAAATAATTAAAAAAAACGGGCTTCCCTATATTTTTGGTTCCCAGCCGGGTACAAATAGGCAACTGGGGGTTGGAGGCAGCCCGTGGCTGCCTGCTGTACCTGGCTAGCATACAAAAATATGGCGAAGCCCACGTCATTTTTTTGGTGGGCAAAAAACTTCTGCATACAGTCCTGGATGGAGTATGCTGAGCCTTGTAGTTCTGCAGCTGCTGTCTGCTCTTCTCCATACAGACAGACAGCAGCTGCAGAACTACAAGGCTCAACATACTCCATCCAGGACTGTATGCAGAAGTTTTTTGCCCCCTGAAAAAATTATGTGGGCTTCGCCATATTTTTGTATGCTAGCCAGGTACAGCAGGCAGGTACGGCTGCCCCCAACCCCCAGTTGCCTATTTGTACCCGGCTGGGAACCAAAAATAAAGGGAAGCCCTTTTTTTATTATTTCATGAATTTCATGAAATAATTAGAAAACAAATGACGTAGGCTTCGCCCCATTTTTGTGTCCAGCCAGGTACAACTAGGCAGCTGGGGATTGGAATCCGCAGCACAGGTTGGCCTGAGCTTTCTGGGCCCCACTGCTGCGAATTGCAGACTGCAGCCGCCTCAGAAAATGGCACTTTCATAGAAGCGCCATCTTCTGGCGCTGTATCCAACTCCTCCACCACCTGCCTGCTATACCTGGCTAGCATACAAAAATATGGCGAAGCTCCCGTCCTTTTTTTGTAGTTTTTTGGCAAAAAAAATAAAAAATGCTTCCCTGGATTTTCCATTGCCAGTGAAGGTAACACCAAGCAGTGGGGGTTAGCAGCCAGTAGCTGCTTGGATTACCCTTAGCTAGCAAAACAAAAAATGCAGCGGGAGCCCATATAATTTTTTTTTAATTATTTATTTAAATAACTAAAAACAAAATGGGCTTCCCTGTATTTTGATTGCTGGACATCACAGTGCTGTAAAAATAAATCTTTAAAAAAAATGACGTAGCTCTCCGCGGTATTTTTGATTCTCAGCGCAGATAAAGCAGACAGCTATGGGATGCCACCCCCATCTGCCTGCCGTTACCTTGGTTGGCAATCAAAATACAGGGAAGCCCATTAATTTTTTCTATTTAAAAAATAGTTAAAAAAAAATGACGTTGGGTCCCCCCATTTTTGATAGCCAGCTAGGGTAAAGCAGACGGCTGTAGCCTGAAATCCACAGCTGGCAGCTTTACCGTGGTTGGGTATCCAATGTGGAGGTCCCCCCAGGCTCTTTTTTTATAATTATTTTATAAATATTAATAATTACACAAAAAAAGTAGGGTCCCCCCCAAATTGGATCACCAGCCAAGGTAAAGCGGACAGCTGTGGTCTGGTATTCTCAGGGTGGGAAGGTCCATAGTTATTGGGCCTTCACAGCCTAAAAATAGCAGGCCGCAGGCACCCCAGACGTGGCGCATCCACTAGATGCGCCAATCCTGACGCTTCACCCCAGCTCATCCCGTGCCCTGGTGCAGTGGCAAACGGGGTAATAAATCGGGTTGATACTAGCTGTAAAGTCACCTGAGATCAAGCACAGCAGTTTGTGATGTCATGGCGTCTATTAGATACCCGACATCATAAACTGTCAGTACTAACAAAAAAAAATCGACAAAAGAAATTTATTTGAAAAAACAGTCCCCAAAACATTTCCTCTTTCACCAATTTATTGTAAGAAAAAAAATAAAGGGGTCCCACGACGACTCTGGACCGTCTAGAATATGGGGGGGAGACACTCAGGGAACGTATCCCCCATTTTCTAGGAGTGCAGACCCTTCATGTGAGGAGTGTGGGTGCAATGAATCTGCACTCATTCTCCCCGGGTCCACAGCAGCAGAGTCCATGTCGTAATGGTTGCTACCAAAGCTGCAATGCCCTGCTCATGAGGTAAGGGCATGCCTAATCAGGAGAACTATTCTATATTTCCAAATATTGGTATTTGCTGATATTATTGCTATTCCACCTACTATATATTGGGGATAGGATCTTGGAGATGGAATACCCCTTTAAGTCCAGTTATCCAGCTGAATGAATACTTAACAACAGAGCTCGCTATTTAGATGTGTTGTCTTGTGGCGTATAACGGACTCTCATGTTTGGTAGTCGTTCAGCAGGGAAACTATAAAAGCAAATCCCTCCATTTGGAAATGTAGTATATAGCTCTCCTGATCAATTATGTTCCTTACCTCATGAGCAGGGCATTGCAGTAATAATAATAATTTATTCATTTATATAGCGTTATTAATTCCATAGCGCTGTAAGTCTTTGGAGTGTGGGAGGAAACCGGAGTACCCGGAGAAAACCCACGCAAACACAGGGAGAACATACAAACTCCTTGCAGATGGTGCCCTTGGTGAGAATTGAACCCAGGACCTCAGCGCTGCAAGACTGCAGTGCTAACCACTGAGCCACCGTGCCGCCCATTTAGCTTACAGATGCATAACCACCACTCACTGTGTCTGAACACAGGAAGCTGAGCTGACAGCCGCTCTGTGCATGCGGCAGCGTCTATTGTGAAGGAGAGGGCCGTAGGGGGATCAACGCTGCACAGGTACCGTGGGACACCGGGGAACACCTGTGGGGTTAAAGGGGGTGACCTGGCAGGGCCTGGGGAGGAGTTTTCTGTCGCATGTGTCATGGCACATGCGACAGAAATCAGAGGAGTAGGGTGAATGCGGCCGGCGCGCTGCTGTGCGCGCGGTCATCTTGGATTTCTGGGAGGGCATCAGGGGGGGCACCTTGGCGACACCAGGGGACCGGGGAGGAGATTTATCATGTTTGTTCATGCCAGATGGGAGATAAATAATTTTTTACCGGCGCTGTCATTTACTGTAACGTGATCATCGGTATACGGTGTATACCTGTGATCATATGAGCGGGGACCGGAAAAACCGTCCTGAATCATGATCTCCAGGGTCTCAGCTAGCCCTTAAACCCCGGAGATTTTCTGACGCTGGGGGGCGTTATTCACTTATTTCTGCCTGCTGTTTATAAACGGCAGATCAGAATAAGGCTACATTCACACGACCGATCCATTTTTGTGATCTGCAAAAAACAGTCCATTTTTTTTCACGGGTGCATCCGTGTGGCATCCGTTTCCGTTCCGTAGACGGTCCGTATGTCATCTGTTTGTCATCCGTGTGCCTTCCGTTTTTTTTGTGTACTGCAAAAAACTGAAGGAGGGAAAATACATAAATTTACCCAGGATCCTTAGCTTCAACCTAAGGCAGTCACATGTTCACTCCAGTGCCATTTTCTACTGCTTTTCACAGCGTAGAGCGCTCTGGTGATTTTCCTGTGCTTGTACACTTCATATTAGTCTTTTCTGTCATTATAATGGCAGAAAGGCACATAATGTCCCACTCTCCTCCATTTTGTAATTTTGCACCCTTTGGTGCCTTTCATGTGGCACTAAGGGGTGCTTAGCTTTGTATTTAGCCAAAAAAATGAAAAAAAAAATGATGTGGGGTTCCCCCTATTTTTGTAGCCAGCTAGGGTAAAGCAGATAGCTGCAGCCTGCAGACCACAGCTGGCAGCTTCACCTTGGCTGGTAATCCAAAACTGAGGGCACCCCACGCTGTTATTTTAAATTAAATAAATAATTGAAAAAAAAACACGTAGGGGTCCCCCCAAAATTGGATCACCAGCCAAGGTAAAGCAGACAGCTGAGGTCTGATATTCTCAGACTAGGGAGGTCCATGGTTATTGGACTCTCCCCAGCCTAAAAATAGCAGGCCGCAGCCGCCCCAGAAGTGGCGCATCCATTAGATGCGCCAATCCTGGTGCTTCGCCCCAGCTCATCCCGTGCCCTGGTGCGGTGGCAAACGGGGTAATATATGGGGTTAATACCAGATGTGTAATGTCACCTGGCATCAAGCCCTGGGGTTGGTGAGGTCAGGCGTCTATCAGATACCCGACATCACCAACCCAGTCAGTAATAAAAAAAAATAGACGACAAACACATTTTTATTTGAAAAAACACTCCCCAATACATTGCCTCTTTAACCAATTTATTAGAAAGAAAAACAAATCCAGGTCTGGTGTAATCCAAGGGGTTGCCATGACGATCCACACTGTCCCAGTCAATGAAGAGCAGGATGTTCTCCATTGGCTGGGAGAGCAGTGCAGTGACCTGAGCTAACATCAATGGGTAAGCCCAGGTCACTGCAGGGGGATGACAAATGCTGCTGTCAGCGAGATACATTACCTGCGCTGATCTCCTGCACTGCTGACAGCACCTGTCACTGAGTTCAATGACCGCCGCCTTCACAGCCAAGTATCGCGAGAGGCCCGTGACGTCACCGCTAGTCAGTCTCGGGTCGGAAGCGAGAGAAGGTGATATGACAAGCGGCGGCCATGGAGGACAGTGACAGCGCTGAGGTCGGGACTTCATCACCGCAGGTAAGCCGAGCGGGACCATGTGTGCAGAGTGCCAGGAGGACGTCAGTGTCGTGGACTGCATGGCTGGGGATGTGTGTGTGTATGTGTGTGTGTGTGTGTGTACATGCCGCGTGCAGGAGGGGGCGGAGTGAGCTGAGCGGGGAAGTGTGGGCTTCCTGCACGTAACTAGGATAAACATCGGGTTACTAACCAAAGCGCTTTTCTTGGATACCCGATGTTTATCTTGGTTACCAGCTTCTGGCAGGCTGCCAGCGATGGCTCCTGCACACTGTAGCTGTAAAAAGCCCTGAACTATCGAGCTTTAGCAAAAAGCTCGAGTTCTAGTTTGATCTAGAACAGCCCACAAAATCGCTCGAGCCGCGAACTGGAGAACCTCGAACTCTATTGAAGAAACGTTCTGAGAGACCGCTGGCTGCCATGCAGGCCTAAACTTCCAAGGCGTGAGTGCGAGCTCTGGCCACTCTTCCATTTTTGAAGAACAAAATGCAAAAGGTTCCAATCTCCCCTTTATTACATCGATATTGAGCTCTTGATATTCCTGCACCATCCTCTCCAGTTCTTTACTATGTGTCAGAAGTCTACTCTAACCTGCCAGTGCATGCGATGGTCTAAAAAATGTGTGCCAAACCTCACTAAAATTACTACTGCTACTTAAACTGCTACTGCAGCTAATGTTTCTGCGTTGATTACGTGATGTTCCTGTGGTTTGCATTCTAGAACTGCGATGCACGCTGTATGACTCAATGCTGTCTTGTAGAAAACTACTGTTACAATGGTCTACAACCTTATTTTGATACTCCAGCATCCATGCATCCCATTCAGCATCTTGCTATTTTTACTCTTGTACCGTGGATCTAACAGAATGGCAATCCAGTAGTCAGCACTATTTTTAAAACTAACAATAAGGACATCATGTTGTAGATAGTGAAGCAAGAAGGCACTCATGTGTCGGATGCTTCCACGAGGTCCAAGTCCATGTTGGTGGTGGGGTAGTGCTCAAGTTAATGTACAGTCTGCCCGTGACCACTGTCTCAGGATGGCTGTTACGGGCAGACTAGAGGCTAGCTGCCCACTCAGCAGGATGTCCAGAACCCCAAAACCCTTCAACCCATGTACAGGGATCTGGAATTACTACAGGGCCAGGACGTCACAGCCTATGGAAGGCTGGTATCCAGAGAAGAGTAGTAGTCAGGCAGGGTCAATCCAGAAGGCACAAAAAGGTACAAAATCAGCAGGCAAGAGCATAGTCAGGAAATCAGGAGATGGCAACAAAGTACAAAAACAGCAGGCAGGAGAGTCGTCAGAGAGCAGTCAGAGATCAGAACACAGGGATCAATAATACAGAGCAGGGTGTAAACCAAAGACAAGCAGGAATACCTAGACTATATCTGGCAAGGAGCAGCAAACCACTGAAGGTAAAAGAATGGTGTGGTGCCTTCCTATAGGCTGGAGCTGGAAGCTGATAACTTCATCTGGAAGTCCCCTGGAAAGTCACCATGATCACTCACGTGACTTCCGGTGGTGGCGGTGGAAAGTGAAAATCTTCACCGCACGTATATACATCTCGCTGCCAGACTTTGGCAGCGAGATGTAAGGGGTTAATGTTACGGGTGGAATGCGATTCCACTCGTAACATGCAGGCACACATGTCAGCTGTTGAAAACAGCTGATATGTGCGCCAATTGCCGCCTGACCGCAGCAGGGGGCGGGGCTTAACAGGACACGCTCCATGACGGATAGATCCATCCATGGTCGTGAAGGGGTTAAAAACAAACATGTAATGGACACAGCTAGCATGTGTAAAAAAGTGCTCTGGTCTGATGAGTCCAAAGTATTCCTTTTTGGGCTAAATTCAAAATATGTGTGGTGGAAAACAAATACTTCATATCCCCCCTAAAAATACCATCCCCCCAGCAAACAAGGTGGTGGCAGCATCATGGTGTGTGGAGGCTTTTCTTCAGTAGGGATAAGGAAGCTGGTCAGAGTTGATGGGAAGATGGATAAAGCTCAATACAGGACAATCCTGGAGAAAAACTTATTAGAGCCTGCAAAAGACTTATGACTGGGGCTTAGGTTCCCCTTCCAGAAGTACAACAACAATAAACTTACTGCTAGACTTACAATGGAATGGTCAAATCATATTCATGTGTGTGAATGGTTCAGTCAAAGTGCAGACCTAAATCCAATTAAGAATCTGTGGCAAGATTTGAAAATTGGTGTTTACTGACACTCTCCATCCAAACTCAATGAGCTAGAGCTATTTCATAAAGAGGTATGGACAAAAATGTCAGCCTCTAGATATGCACAGTTTGTAGAGACATACCCCTTTCAGCCTTTCAGACTTTCAGCAGTAATCGCAGCCAAAGGTGGTCCTACAAATTGTTGAGTGTAGGGGGGTCTGAATACAAATGCAAGTCACAATTTTCAGATTTATGTTTATAAAACATTTAGAAAATTATGTATCATTTCATTTACACTTCATGATTGCTTACTACTTTGTGTTGGTATATCACATAAAATCCTAATAAAATACATGTATTTCGTGAAAAAATGTGGAAAGAATTCATGGAGTATGAATACTTTGTATGCCTCTGTGTCTACATGAAAAATAAAGTTATGCAGTTGTTCAGCAGAGTATAGGGAGCTGGATTCTAGGTAACAAATATTTATGTCCTATTTTAAGAGCTGAATATTATTAATACACTTTTTTAAAGGTCTTTAAAGGGTTAAAAAAAAAGATCACATCCATGTAATGCTGAAAATTGTGTTTACTATTTTCCAGCATGCTAGCGTCTACATCAGCTAAGTTCTAAGATATCACATTGCTTAGCATAGACTGACTTAAGATCAGGAGTGTTAGCTGCAGAAGCACACATTTCATAATAAGCTCTGGTAAAAGAAATAAAAAAGGCTAGGCAGTTATATGGAATATAGTGAAATATGACAGCGTTGGCAGAGCTCGTTTTAGATTTGTAGGTCATTTAATAAGAAGAAGAGATTGTATGCTTGCCAAAAAATTCTTTTGGGATTGCTAAGAGATGTGTGTAAGGAAAAATAAATTGTACAATATTGTATATCCATCACTGAGTCAGAATAAATTTATTGTTAAAACTGAATCGATATGAATGCGAAAGAACAAATTGTGGTGCTACTCTGTCATAACTCTTCCCTACACATGATGAAATGTGCTGGAAAAAAGTCAGCAAACACCAGATATTGCATAAGTAATTTGACAGTCCTCTTCTCATATGGAAATTGCCAAATTAAATGATTTCTTGCTGGGCACCTGATGTCTATTTATATTTATACATCAGTGAATCTAATTTTTCATTTCTTTTTCACTCATGCAAGATTTAATATTGAAAGTCTCAGAATTTTAATGCATGAGAGTTTTTTTTAACAAAATAGCAAAATTTGTTTTATCAGGTTACCTCGGACTTTCTCGTCAGACTGCATCTAACGTTCTCTAAATCTGCAACTAAGATTTACTTATCATTCCTACAACAATCTGATAATTTAGAAAATGAACTAAAATGAACAATGCATTGTTCAAAGAATTATAGACAATATTCAATAAAACCATAATCTATGTAAAATAGCAAAAGACCATATGCAAAGGCAATTATTGTATATGCCTATTACCGACACTTAAACCTCCGTAATTGTATTTTGAGCTTCACTGTAGCCCAGTGGTTCCCAAACTCCAGTCCTCAAGACCCCCAACAGGTAATGTTTTCAGTATTTCCTTAATATAGCACAGGTGATGCCTTGATAATGATTCCATCACCTGTTCAATAGTAAGGAAATCCTGAAAACATGACTTGTTGGGGGCCATGAGGACTGGAGTTTGGGAAACACTGCTAGCCATACTTCAAAAAGCTCACTTTTGGTTAATGCAAATTTACATAAGTGAAGTTATTAAAGAGGGCTTCTATAAGTTTAAAAGTAGACAGTTTCATTTTTACTTTATTTCTGTTGCTATTTTGAGTATTCTTTTTTTTTTTTTTGTAAACCAAAGTTCCAGAGATATGGGTCTTTTTATTTACTGCCAATTTTTATGGCCTTTACTAAAGGGCCAGATTTACAAAGTAATAATGCAGAGCAGCCTAAAGAAACCCCTTAGAAAATTCTGAGAGGCACACCATGTTGTAAGGGAAATACAAAAAACAAAGATCAACATAATATAAACATATACTCCGCTCTAAGTAATTAAAAGGATAATGCCTATAAATCAACATAGGGTACTTAGTAAACACTGTTTTTGATCAAAAAAGCGTAAAGATATCCCACCGCGACAAGGGGTACCCAGTCAGGACAGTACCTACACTCTCTAAGGCCCCCTTCACATGTCCGTGATAATCACGCACGTGTTTCACGGACGTGTCAAAGGTGCATTTTCCCCTCCGTGAGCCATGTTTATGGCTCTACGTGTGTTCTCCGTGTGTTATCCGTGATAACACACGGAGAACGAGAAATTTCAACTCACCTGTCCCTGGTGTCGCTGTCCGTGGTGCTGATCTTTGGTCTCCAGCCCTGCCGACTCCCCGCTACTGCTGCTTCCGGCCACAGTGAAGTGAATATTAAATGAGCATAATGAGCGGCGGTCAGCAGCAAGTGACAGCAGCGGCAGAGACAGGAGGGCAGGAGAAGGTGAGTAAAGATTTTTTTTTTTTCTCTGACACGTGTGTTTCTCCGGCGCGTGTCACACGGGACCGCATCCACACTACATCCATGTGGTACAGGTGCGGCCCGTGTGACACCCGTGCTGCCGGAGAAAAACGGACATGTATCCGTGTGGAGCACACAGGCTCACGTCTGCTCCACACGGAGGCATGGGCCAATGGCTGCACACGTGCGCGCACATAAACCCATTAATTTTAATGGGTTTACATGTGCCCGTGTCTCCGGTACATGCGGGCACGGACCTAGCACGTACCGGAGACATGTGCGCGTGAAGGGGGCCTAATATTGTGAAAAAATGAAAATGAAAAATGGTAAATAGCCTGGAGCGGAAGGGGTTAACACTGATTTTCTTGTGACATTGTCTGCTATCAATTTGTGGAATGCATTTGGCAATATGTTAGCTACACTGATGAGCAAAAGGATAACAATGTTTGCCATTTCAAACTTCATATCTCACCATCCACTGCATCTTTGAGCATAAGACTAAAGGCCCCGTCACACTAAGCAACATCGCTAGCAACATCGCTGCTAACGAACAACTTTTGTGACGTTGCTAGCGATGTTGCTGTGTGTGACATCCAGCAACAACCTGGCCCCTGCTGTGAGGTCGTTGGTTGTTGCTGAATGTCCTGGGCCATTTTTTAGTTGTTGCTGTCCTGCTGTGAAGCACAGATCGCTGTGTGTGACAGCGAGACAGCAACAACTAAATGTGCAGGCAGCAGGAGCCGGCTTCTGCGGAGGCTGGTAACCAATGTAAACATCGGGTAACCAAGAAGCCCTGTCCTTGGTTACCCGATATTTACCTTTGTTACCAGCCTCCGCTGCTCTCACTGTCAGCCCCGGCTCCTGCTCTGTGCACATGTAGCTGCAGGACACATCGGGTTAATTAACCCGATGTGTGCTGTAGCTAGGAGAGCAGGGAGCCAGCGCTAAGCATTGTGCGCTGCTCCCTGCTCTGTGCACATTTAGCTGCAGCACACATCGGGTAATTAACCCGATGTGTGCTGTAACTAGGAGAGCAGGGAGCCAGCGCTCAGTGTGCGCTGCTCCCTGCTCTCTGCACGTGTAGCTGCAGCACACATCGGGTAATTAACCCGATGTGTGCTGTAACTAGGAGAGCAGGGAGCCAGCGCTCAGTGTGCGCTGCTCCCTGCTCTCTGCACGTGTAGCTCCGTGCACTGGTAACCAAGGTAAATATCGGGTTGGTTACCCGATATTTACCTTAGTTACCAAGCGCAGCATCTTCCACGCGGCGCTGGGGGCTGGTCACTGGTTGCTGGTGAGCTCACCAGCAACTCGTGTAGCCACGCTCCAGCAATCCCTGCCAGGTCAGGTTGCTGGTGGGATCGCTGGAGCGTCGCAGTGTGACATCTCACCAGCAACCTCCTAGCAACTTACCAGCGATCCCTATCGTTGTTGGGATCGCTGGTAAGTTGCTTAGTGTGACTGGACCTTAACTTCATTTTACAGACAATCACCTTGGCTATCTTAAACATGAATTTGACTTGCAAATATTTAGCATATGATTAGTTATGCAGATTCCTGTCATGTCACTTCATTGTTACTGTTTTACTCCTAAAAATCTTAATTTAAATTTAATTCATACAACAAACATTTAGCCAGCTTAGGTAGTCCAGCAAACAGGCCGAAAAGCGTAGTTGTCAATAGACAGCTACCTAAAGGTCCAGTCACACTAAGCAACTTACCAGCGATCCCAACAACGATAGGGATCGCTGGTAAGTTGCTAGGAGGTTGCTGGTGAGATGTCACACTGCGACGCTCCAGCGATCCCACCAGCAACCTGACCTGGCAGGGATCGCTGGAGCGTCGCTACACGAGTTGCTGGTGAGCTCACCAGCAACCAGTGACCAGCCCCCAGCGCCGCGTGGAAGATGCTGCGCTTGGTAACTAAGGTAAATATCGGGTAACCAACCCGATATTTACCTTGGTTACCAGCGCGCGGAGCTACACGTGCAGAGAAAAGGGAGCAGCGCACACTGAGCGCTGGCTCCCTGCTCTCCTAGTTACAGCACACATCGGGTTAATTACCTGATGTGTGCTGCAGCTACATGTGCACAGAGCAGGGAGCAGCGCACAATGCTTAGCGCTGGCTCCTTGCTCTCCTAGTTACAGCACACATCGGGTTAATTACCCGATGTGTCCTGCAGCTACATGTGCACAGAGCAGGGAGCAGCGCACACCGCTTAGCGCTGGCTCCTTGCTCTCCTAGCTACAGCACACATCGGGTTAATTAACACGATGTGTCCTGCAGCTACATGTGCACAGAGCAGGGAGCAGCGCACACTGCTTAGCGCTGGCTCCTTGCTCTCCTAGCTACAGCACACATCGGGTTAATTAACCCGATGTGTCCTGCAGCTACATGTGCACAGAGCAGGGAGCAGCGCACACTGCTTAGCGCTGGCTCCTTGCTCTCCTAGCTACAGCACACATCGGGTTAATTAACCCGATGTGTCCTGCAGCTACATGTGCACAGAGCAGGGAGCAGCGCACACTGCTTAGCGCTGGCTCCTTGCTCTCCTAGCTACAGCACACATCGGGTTAATTAACCCGATGTGTCCTGCAGCTACATGTGCACAGAGCAGGGAGCAGCGCACAATGCTTAGCGCTGGCTCCTTGCTCTCCTAGCTACAGCACACATCGGGTTAATTAACCCGATGTGTCCTGCAGCTACATGTGCACAGAGCAGGAGCCGGCACTGACAGTGAGAGCGGAGGAGGCTGGTAACAAAGGTAAATATCGGGTAACCAAGGACAGGGCTTCTTGGTTACCCGATGTTTACATTGGTTACCAGCCTCCGCAGAAGCCGACTCCTGCTGCCTGCACATTTAGTTGTTGCTGTCACACACAGCGATCTGTGCTTCACAGCAGGACAGCAACAACTAAAAAATGGCCCAGGACATTCAGCAACAACCAACGACCTCACAGCAGGGGCCGGGTTGTTGCTGGATGTCACACACAGCAACATCGCTAGCAACGTCACAAAAGTTGTTCGTTAGCAGCGATGTTGCTAGCGATGTTGCTTAGTGTGACGGGGCCTTAAGACTGCCAGGCTACAGCTTCAAGTGCACTATTTTTAATCTGTTGAAAATAAAGAAGGAATTTTACTATTTATCTTGCCTGTTCGCTGGACTACCTCAGTTTCTTGTCATTTAAATTTGTATTTTTTTTTTAGTATTTTCTAAATCCACCTTTTGTTTTCAATACTGCCTAAACCTTTCTGTACATGCTCTTGATCAGAATCAAGCATGTCTTGACCAAAGTCTTATCCCAGGTCTTCTGCATGTTCCCAATGTTGATGCACTTTGGTCGACTCATTTGGGTATGTATATAGCTTTCTGTTTGACTCTACCCACAAGTGTTTTATTGGTTTAAGGTCTCTGGACTGTGGGAGCCAATTCAGCGCCTCTACTTCATTGTCACAATCTTGATGTGTGTTTTGAGTCATTTCCAGCTGGAACAATGTGTCATCCTTTTCATACCCATAGTACTTGAGTGTATAAAGTAAATAATCTTGTTGCATACTCACATATAGCTCAGCATTGAGACCACCATTGATTCTGGTTGAGTATCCAATGCCTTTGGCTGTCAAACAACCTCATACCATAAGGCTTTCTTTTTCTTTTTGTTTTGTCTAGATCCATTTGCAAACGTCAGACCCTAGTCTATTGACTTTCATCTCATCACTCCAAATCCCCCATTTCCAATTTCCTACTGTCCACTTTTGTACATTATGACTATATTGAAATCCACCTTTCCAGACTTTTATAAAATGCATTGCACGGTGCTTGCTGCTTGCATGGATGTCTGTTGTCTCACAATTACGAATCATATGAGTCACCTCCACTGCCATGTTTGTCTCCAGAACTGATAGACCTTGTGATAAGCTTTCTTTTGACTCCGTTATTTTGCCTGGACTTTCACTTTTTGGCCTTTGAATGAATTGATGGACTTCATTTTGTATCCTTTTAACTATCATGGCACTCACATAAAGCGGTTTGACAATTTTCTTGGTCAATGCTGGCGATCAGCTGGATGATGATGTTTCTTTTTTATTAGTAAATCTTCAAGGCTGCTCCTCAATTTGAACCAGTGACCTTTCACTTGGGAGTCAACCTAATAACTTACTGAGCTATTAGTGAATTGTAGAACAGGTTCTAATTTGTAGTATACAGGAAGAAAAAGACTTTTCCAGCACCGGAAAAACAGTAACAATGCAGTGATATGACAAGAATCTGAATAACTAATCATATGCTAAATAGTAACATGTCAAATTTATATAAGAGATAGCCAAGATCATTGTCTATAAAATGACGGTAGTCTTACTTTCAAAGCTGGAGTGGATGATGACATATGGAGCCCGAAAGTCAAAAGTTCAAAATATTTTTACAGTTTTGCTTGTCAGTTTAATTCTTAAGTTGATGTTTTGATAGAAGGGTAAACGTGGGACCAATTGTGTTTGCTAGATGACTAGATCAGAGCAACAGTGTTGTAGTTTTTTTCTACTAGAAGTGGTTAAAGAAGGGAAAACTGGTGAAACCCCAACATTGTAATAGTCACACAGGATGAGAAATAGCTCTTGGTCTGGTTATTTGCACAGAAGAGGTACTATAATGCAAATTACCTAATAGTTAACACTGACCATGACATAAAGATCCAGAGTAGAAGGAAACCAGCATCTGCAGATAATTCATAAAAACCTTTGCTTTATTAACTACATAAGTAAAAACATAAACAAAGTCCGGTCTACGCGTTTCAAACAGAAATGTTCTTAATCATGACAAATCATGTGTCATGATTCAGAACATTTCTGTTTGAAATGCGTAGACCGGAATGTGGCTATGTGTTAACTTATGGAGTTAATAAAGCAAAGGTTTTTATGAATTATCTGCAGATGCTGGTTTGCCTCTTTGGATTGCTTCTGCTCAGGAACAGGCCTGAATTTTTCCGTGCACTGCGCCCACTGAGATGTCCTCCTAACCTACTATGGTGAGCTGAATTGGTCTCTTTTTTTCTATGTTGGACATGGCATAAAGATGTAAAAACACAGATTAGTGTTGCCTTAATGACCTATTTCCAATTTCTAAAACACCTACAATGCTAAATTAGATATCATATGTCAGGACTTTCAACAAGTGGCTAGGAAGTTGAGGCAGGGCATAGATGCCAGTGACATGGAGAATGGCACTTTCATTAGCACTGCCAAGTCTTTATTTGGAAAAAGTGAAAGTACCTTCACTTGAGTGCTACATAAATCTGGAACAATGTTCACATAGTCACATAATGGTGTGGGTAGTAACAGCTAACTGATTGCTTTGCAGGTAATCGAATATCTATGTCAATAAAACGCTCAGTAATTTAAGGGTTCCTTTATCATTATGTGCCACATTCAGCTTCATTGTATAGTGTCATGTTCTTTTCAGATACACAGCTTTTACTTGAGAACTATTATACTTGTTTTTAATACGTCTGCAGTAAAATTCTGCATTGCAAATGACAGCAATTCCTTGAAATACTATGTGACTTTTAGCTTTGCATTTCATAGCAACGTGGCATAAACCGCTGTGTGACATTGTAGCATTGTACAATTTTAGGACGGGATTTAAGGGGGTGTTACACGCAGCGATATCACTAGCGATATCGCTGGTGAAAGCACCCGCCCTGTCGTTTGTGCGTCATGGGCAAATCGCTGCCAGTGGCGCACAAAATCGTTTGGAGCCTTCATATTGACTTACCTTCCTAGCGACGTCGCTGTTGCCAGCGAACCGCCTCCTTTCAAAGAGGGTGGTTCATGCGGCATCACAGCGCTGTCACTAAGCGGCCACCCAATAGAAGCGGAGGGGCGGAGATGAGCGGGACGTAACATCCCGCTCACCTCCTTCCATCCGCATTGCCGGCGGCCACAGGTAAGCTGCAGTTCGTCGTTCCCGAGGTGTCACACGTAGCGATGTGTGATGCCTCAGGAACAACGAACAACCTCCGTCCTCCACAAGCAACGATTTATTAAAAAGGAACGACATGTCAACGATGGACGATAAGATGAGTATTTTTCATCGTTAATGGTCGTTCCTTGCTGTCACACACAACAACGTCGCTAACGATGCCGGATGTGCGTCACGGAATCCGTAACCCCGGCAATATATCGTTAGATATGTCGCTGCGTGTAACGGGGCATTCATGCTTTCTACAACTGCAAATCAAGGTAAAACTGAATAAATTATGCATTTACATACTTGAAAACATATGTGACGCCCTGGGCAAGCCAGGGGTCACAGGTCACAACACCACATGCACCCCACATTCCCTGCAGGTACACCAACCTAACCTAAAATCCTTGTTGCCTTCCTCCAGGGGCTGATGTCCACACCAGGGGGTGGGCCAGGCGGTTGGCTCCGCCCACCGAGGAGTTCACAGCCCTGGAGGCGGGAGAACCAGGCAGTTGAAGTCTAACTGAGGGCTAGAGTAGAGTCCAGCTAGGGAAGTGAAAGTAGAAGGAAGTGAAGTGGTAGAGGGCTGGAGAGAGAGTAAAAAGTGACAGTAGTAAAGCCTGAAGTTGGTCCGGGTGTGTGCCCCGGACTGTGACAGCAAGGTCAGCAGACGGCGGTGATAGTCTGCAGGGGGACTGTTTGGAGGTTGCTGGAAGGACCGCGGACGGGTGGTGACCCGGCAGTACTGGAGCAGTATACGAAGAACAGTCAGCACCAGGGCAGGGGCCTTTCGGATCCCGGCAAGGCTAGGAGTCGCCATAATTTGCCAAATCCGTCAGTGAAGGGCACCTCTGTCTCCTAACAACCAAGTCCCGATTGAAGGCAACAGCCCGACCATGAAGGGGAGACACCGCCACCGCCAGGGCACCAGTTTCCCAGGGCCAGCGCCTGCGGGCAAAGTAGGGCTCCTTCGGCCCAAATTGAAGCCGAGGAGTGGGTAACCGGTGGGGACCCATCGCTACCAAAAGACTTTACATAGGTGCAGGGAAGAGACTGTCACCGCTAACTGCAGGGAACCGCAGCACCGTGAACCGTCCGAGGGACCCGTCCAACCAGCCGTTTGTTTACCGAGAACTGTGTCGTGTTTACTTGCTGAGTGAGTACCTCCGTGCCGTGCGGCACAGCGCTACCCCTGCGCCCCTGCACCTCCACAGGCCCCATACCCGCCTTTCCACCATACCAACCCCATCACTGGGCCCCGGGAGCACCAAGACCCCTACCCACGGAGGGGCAAATCAACAACTGGCTGCTCCGTACCATCACTCCCGGGCTCCCCAACCAGAGCAGTGGTGATGCCCACTCAATCACCACAGCCGTGGGTGGCGTCACGGACAATAAACTATCCCAAAACCCAATCCCCTTTCACTCACGGGCGAGGAGCGCCACTCGAGTCCCCGGGATCCGGCCCATCGCTCGAGCCACCGAGCAGCAGCAGGCCGCAGCAGCCGCGGCAGCCGGACCCGAGCAGTGGGAGAGCGCGGCGTCCCCTCCTCCGCCCGCGACAACTTGGCGTCACAAACAGAATCTTACCGCTCTGCCATTGGGTAGAGGTGCGCCTTGTGACCACCGGAGGTATCCGGCCGGAAAATTTCAGAAGTCGCCATCTTTGGCGCGAAAAGTTCCCGCTCGAGCGTCTTCTCGAGTAGCAGAGGCGCGAAGGCCAAAACCCCGCCCCAATAGAGGAGGGGCCGGAAAGAAGCTAAGGGGGACGCGATGGCGGCTGGATGCATGTGAGGTGGCTATAAAAGCAGGGACGCCAGGACCCTGTGGTCATCTTGTTGCCAGTTCCTGGAAAGCACGACTGCCGAGATGTCCGCTCCAGCTGACAACAGCGAGACCCCCGCGCCCGGCACGGCGACGTGGTTGAGGGACCGGACCGTCCCGCTGAGTAATCGTCTGCAGGCCCATATGCGACTCCTCCTGGAGGACTGGGAGACCGACATGGCGGATGTGGTGGCTGCTATGTGGAGACGCGAGGTAGAAGAGGATTTGGAGGAGCGGGTAAGCAACCCACGCCCCTGTATTCCTGAGGGATCGGCCATTGGAGCTGAGGGGCCCGGTCGGCTTCCGCTCACCCTGCCTCTCTCCCCGCTACCCGTGATAGTTGCTGCCGCTCCGCCATTAGGCCCGCTACCTGCCCAACCGGTAGCGATACCCTGCCCTGCCGCTCCGGCGGACCAGCCGGCTGCAGACGTCCAGGATGGCCCTGAAGTGCATCAGGGGGAACCGCTAGGACCGCGGCCCCTTAACAGCATGGTGCCAGAAGTCCCGGCAGTGACTGTGCCAGACCCTGAGCCCGGGACCGTGGCCTGGATGAAGGCCCGGGTGATGCAATTCCACCAGCGTCAGCAGGATCAGATCTTCCGGATGATGGAGCAGTGGACCAACGAGGTGGAGATGCTGATTACAACTGCCCTGATGTACGGAGGGGAAATGGATGTAACAGAGTCGACTGGTGACCCACGTCCCTATGTCCTACCAGGACCAGCCGCTGCGGCTGAGGGGCCCGGCCTAGTTTCGGCCTATGCATCACCCTTGCCATTACTTATGGGGCGCCTCAGTGTAAGCTCGCCTATTTTGCTGCTCCGTACTACCGCAGAAGGGTCTGAAGTGCTGGATGCTGGAGGCCAGGAGGCTGCGGCAGCTGGCGGTGACCCGCCTGACGCAGGAACAAGAGATGAGGACTCTGGCCCCAGCCCCGGTTCCGCTGCTGAGTTGGAAGAGGCAAGTGAGCGTTCCCACTATGTAGGAGGTCCAGTGGTATTCCACACCCCGCGTACCGGTGGAAATCGGTACCGGGTACCCCTGTCACAGCAGGCATGTCAGTGCATGTTTGATATGCTGGTGGAGGGGGATGGAGCCGCCTTAGCTGAGGACTCTGAGTAGGGCAGCGGAGCACCGTTGCACCGTCCCCATTGGGACCAAAGTCTGTTTGTCTGAGTTTTGTTTGCAAGTTTGAAAAAGATGATGATAAGATGATAACCGAACAGTCACCTGATTCACCGTGATTTGGAAAACTGGCCATTGCCGGCACCGTTGTCCCCGTGGGGACCGTTTAAAAAGTTGCATAAGGGACTCCTTATGGACAAGCCCGTGAACTTGCAGGGCAACCACAAACGTTAAGTGGCATGTAAATAAGTTGTTTTACCGTTACCGTTTCCGCAGTTGCCGCCTCCGGAGAGGCAGGTTGGAGGGAGGGCCCGCAGTAGAGCCGGCTGGGGCCCAGCCACCACAGGAACCGGTGGCTACCCTCTGGAGGGGAAGGACAGATCCCGCTCGGGTAACTTGTGCTGGACTGGGGTAACGGGGTGCTGCCTGGGCTTTAGGGGCAGCATCAGGGCCAGGTTACTTGGGTGGGAGAGAGCAGAGACCGTAACCATAAACCGTTTGCAACATTTAAGAATTGAACCTCCCGATGTGGGATGATGCCATAAGTTGTAAATATGTTACCGTTTTTCATATTTTTACAGAACACAAAAGGAAAATAAAACCGGTGTTGGACGGGCAGCCCGAGGACTGTCTGCATTTTGCTAAGGGGGAATATGACGCCCTGGGCAAGCCAGGGGTCACAGGTCACAACACCACATGCACCCCACATTCCCTGCAGGTACACCAAGCTAACCTAAAATCCTTGTTGCCTTCCTCCAGGGGCTGATGTCCACACCAGGGGGTGGGCCAGGCGGTTGGCTCCGCCCACCGAGGAGTTCACAGCCCTGGAGGCGGGAGAACCAGGCAGTTGAAGTCTAGCTGAGGGCTAGAGTAGAGTCCAGCTAGGAAAGTGAAAGTAGAAGGAAGTGAAGTGGAAGAGGGCTGGAGAGAAAGAGTAAAAAGTGACAGTAGTAAAGCCTGAAGTTGGTCCGGGTGTGTGCCCCGGACTGTGACAGCAAGGTCAGCAGACGGCGGTGATACTCTGCAGGAGGACTGTTTGGAGGTTGCTGGAAGGACCGCGGACGGGTGGTGACCCGGCGGTACTGGAGCAGTATACGAAGAACAGTCAGCACAAGGGCAGGGGCCTTTCGGATCCCGGCAAGGCTAGGGGTCGCCATAATTTGCCAAATCCGTCAGTGAAGGGGACCTCTGTCTCCTAACAACCAAGTCCCGATTGAAGGCAACAGCCCGACCGTGAAGGGGAGACACCGCCACCGCCAGGGCACCAGTTTCCCAGGGCCAGCGCCTGCGGGCAAAGTAGGGCTCCTTCGGCCCAGATTGAAGCCGAGGAGTGGGTAACCGGTGGCGACCCATCGCTACCAAAAGACTTTACATAGGTGCAGGGAAGAGACCGTGACCGCTAACTGCAGGGAACTGCAGCACCGTGAACCGTCCGAGGGACCCGTCCAACCAGCCGTTTGTTTACCGAGAACTGTGTCGTGTTTACTGGCTGAGTGAGTACCTCCGTGCCGTGCGGCACAGCGCTGCCCCTGCGCCCCTGCACCTCCACAGGCCCCATACCCGCCTGTCCACAATACCAACCCCATCACTGGGCCCCGGGACCACCAAGACCCCTACCCATGGAGGGGCAAATCAACAACTGGCTGCTCCGTACCATCACTCCCGGGCTCCCCAACCAGAGCAGCGGTGGTGCCCACTCAATCACCACAGCCGTGGGTGGCGTCACGGACAATAAACTATCCCAAAACCCAATCCCCTTTCACTCACGGGCGAGGAGCGCCACTCGAATCCCCGGGATCCGGCCCATCGCTCTAGCCACCAAGCAGCAGCAGGCCGCAGCAGCCGCAGCAGCCGGACCCGAGCAGTGGGAGAGCGCAGCGTCCCCTCCTCCGCCCGCGACACATACACACACTACTATAAAATTATTGTGATGCGCAAAACACTGCATCATACCACATACGTCCATTGTTTGAACAGTACATCCGGTAGTTTCATCTTTATCAATGTTATTATCATGTCAAATTTTCAATTTGTAGAGAATTATTATTGTTTCAAATCATTCACTACTGGAAAAAAGAAAGAGGTAAATGATGCAAATTAATATAATATTTACAGGGGTTTATGGGCTTAAATAAAAGATTCTGTGCCATTCCTAACCATACAATGTGACTGGTGTTGTAACTCAGCCCCATTTTCTTGAAAGGAGCTAAGGTGCAACAATGGACATAGTCCATGGTGCTGTTGCTGAGAGTAAGAGACCAATTTTTTTAATTTTAAGCAACGTTTTTCCAGAATTTGTTCATAGTTGTTGTTGTTCACCTTTCTAATTTACTGCCTATCATATATGGCTACCATTCTTCAAGATCACACTTATCCAAATGTCAATATAATTATGAAGAGACTGCAAGAAAGGGACTATCTCAAGGTCATTTTCCCCCTTATTTATTTTTGCGTTTATAATTGGTCTTTAATTAATTAATAAACTGTTTACCAGAGTAATACAGAACAACAGTGAAATTCCTTTGAAAGCAAATATTGAGGATTAAAATGTACTATACAGTCATGATATATGAAAAAAACAGAGGAAAGGGAGTATGTACGGTGCAAAATGATAACAATTTTATTGAACTTAATGATTAAAAACGGCACACAAACAATCAGGGTAAAAAAGGGTTAAAACCCACATGGAAGGGTAATAATTCTGGGGGACTCAAAGTGCTCTGAAAAACACTTAATGTGGCATTTACAAAGAGGATAGGAAACCCATGGGAGGTAAGAGACGATATTCAGTATAGTAAATCACAATTCCATGCAAGGGGAATGAGTCAGTGCTATAGATTAAATATAACTGGGCATCTCTTCTACCAAAGTACATGTGCCAGATAAGAACAATGAGTCATGATAAGTACCATAGGAATGGTAATGAGGCAATCACCATAACCAAATAAAGAATGTCAGGGACAAAGAAGCTCCCCCATATTGATATTATCAACCAACCTGCCCTAAAGCCATCCTCCAAGGTACGTTTCGCTAAACGGTGAGTCACAGTGGCTCCAGATTCATCAGGGAAAGGCAATGCTGAGGCCTAGGAAGGCTACATTAAATAATGCCTGCTAACAACAGACTTCCGGGTGCACCGCCCCCCCCTGGATGACTCGCGCCAAGACCGACCCCGCCCCCAATCACCACCGCGAGAGCCGTCAGGCCCAGGCGTACATGCGAGGGAATAGGGACATGTCACCCATATCCCACGCTGATGCCACGGCTAGCAGTGATGGCGATCGAGGTGAAGAAAGAGGCCGACTCGGCCACAGAGCATGATTAGGGGGCGATGGACAGGAAAGTCAAGTGACATGACAGAATGAGGTAACAATCACATGATAAGAAAGAGGCGGTGACAACACGTCCTTGTGATCCCTGTTGTTAAAGTGTAAATAAATAGAGAAGTCCATGGTTCTGTAGATTGCTATGGTCCATAGTATATAATAGTTGAAATCTTCTCATGGCATGTGGGATCATCAGGTCCATGTATGATAACATCAGATGATGAAAGATATGTTCAAATTATTAGTCCCGCACTCGATCCACTCATTTGAAATATGTTGAATCCTATGTGAGATGACATTTCACATCGATCAGCTGTAAATATGATAAATATACAGTAAATAGGAGCAATTATGCAAAGCAGCCAACACAAAGAAAGAGGGGCATCCATGCATAAACATAGAATCATTATATGTACAACTCATATAAACATATAAAATATGTGAATATAGGATCGCACGTGGTGGTGAAGAGGATAACCAAAAGGAAAAAATTGAGAGGTTGCCTATAAAAAGGGAAAGAAGGTGATAGCCTCGTTTAGTCCTTTAGGGAAAAGGGTGTCAAGGGTAGAGATCCATCAAGTTTCACATTGGGCCAATAGTCGCTTTAAATTCCCAAATTGTAACTCAGCCCCATTTACTTGAAAGGAGCTAAGGTGCAACAATGGACATAGTCCATGGTGTTGTTGCTGGAAATAAGAGACCAATTTTTTTTTAATTTTAAGCAACCTTTTTCCAGAATTTGTTCATGGTTGTTGTTCAGCTTTCTAATTTACTGCCTATCATATATGGCTACCATTCTTCGAGATCACACTTATCAAAATACCAATATAATTATGAAGAGACTGCAAGAAAGGGACTATCTCAAGGTCATTTCCCCCCTTGAGTATTTATTTTTGCATTTATAATTGATCTTTAATTAATTAATAAACTGTTTACCAGAGTAATACAGACCAACAGTGAAATTCCTTTGAAAGGAAATATTGAGTATTAAAACGTACTATGCAGTTATAATATAGTCAGGTAACTTTTTTCAGACCACGCATTTTTACTTAGAAGACAGGCCTGGTTAGGTGTATGATATACTATAGGCTATGGTGAAGTCTCTAACAGTATTAGTATACATTTCCTATGAAAATTATATAAAGTCCAGCTCACCATGTTGCTTGTCTCATTTCCGTACGGAGTTTGTGCTAAAGCTTCATCATAGCCAATAAAATCCAAAAGAAATAAAGCAGAAGTCCGGCTCTGACATACTAAATCCTCTTTATGTCCTCCATTTCACATATAGTGCATCACAAAGCAAACAGTGAATGCATGGATTGTGTTTTCTACGCGTTTCAGGTGTACTCCGTATCCTTAACTATGATGAAGAAGATTTCATATGTCCGAGCTGGACTTCTGCTCTACTTCTTATATATTTCCTGACATTTCTGCCATGTCTGATTTCACATGAATTCGCTCAGTCATGATTCAATGAGGGTTATATTTGTTTTCAAACCTCCTTATTTTGTTCCTTCTAGGTAATTTGATTCCTGTCCTAAAATCCATGATCTTACATATATTTTGGTTATACTGCATTTTAATTTTTCCTGTACTGATGCAAATTAACTGTAAAATGTCTGGAGCAAAAATGAACTTTGTTGCATATGTGACGCCCTGGGCAAGCCAGGGGTCACAGGTCATAACACCACCACACCCCTACACCCCAGTTAGGAACACCTAGGCTAACCCAAAATCCTTGTTGCCTTCCTCCAGGGGCTGGTGTTCACACCAGGGGGTGGGCCAGGTGGTTGGCTTCGCCCACCGAGTAGTTCACAGCCCTGGAGGCGGGAGGAACCAGGCAGTGCAGTGCAGTTTAGGAAGTGAAAGTAGAAGGAAGTAGTAGTGGAGCTAAGGAGAAAAGCTGAAGTGACAGAAAAGTGAGAGTAGTAAAGCCTGAAGCTGGTCCGGGTGTGTGCCCCGGACTGTGACAGCAAGGTCAGCAGACGGCGGTGATTGTCCGCAGGGGGACTGCTCGGAGGTTGCTGGAAGGACCGCGGACGGGTGGTGAACCGGCGGTCTGGAGCAGTATACGAAGAACAGTCAGCACCAGGGCAGGGGCCTTTCGGATCCCGGCAAGGCTAGGAGTCGCCATAATTTGCCAAATCCGTCAGTGAAGGGGACGTCTGTCTCCTAACAACCAAGTCCCGATTGAAGGCAACAGTCCAACCGTTACAGAGAGACAACGCCACTGCCAGGGCACCAGTTTCTCAGGGCCAGCGCCTGCGGGCAAAGTAGGGCTCCTCCAGCCCATATCCAAGTCGGGGAGCGGGTTACCGGTGGGAACCCATCGCAACCATTATCAACTTAGGTGCAGGAAAAAGGGACCGTCACCGTCACCTACTGGGGAAAGCAAGTGCAGCCATCCGTGGGAACCGTCTTTCCAGCCGTGTGTTTTACCGAGAACTGTGTCATCGTCTCAGGCTGAGTGAGTACCACAGTGCCGCAAGGCACAGCGTTGCCCCCCGCGTCCCTGCGCCCACCAAGCCCTGCATCCCCCACCTCATCACTGGGCCCCGGGATCACCAACCCCTACCCACGGAGGGGCAACACAACAACTAGCTGCTCCATACCACCACTCCCGGGATCCCCATACAGAGCAGCGGTGGTGTCAACAAATCACCACAACCGTGGGTGGCGTCACGGACAATAACCAATCCCCACACCCAAAACCCCCCTTTCACTCACGGGCGAGGAGCGCCGCTAGAGTCCCCGGGATCCGGCTCATCGCTCGAGCCACCGAGCAGCAGCAGGCCGCAGCAGCCGCGGCAGCCGGACCCGAGCAGCAGTGGGAGAGCGCGGCGTCCCCTCCTCCGCCCGCGACACATATATTATGGTCGCTGCATAAATGCCATTATTTATGTTTTTTTCTAAAACAAAGAAATGAAACAGAGGCAACATCTTCTCTGCAACCCCCTCACTTTCATTAAGGCAAAGGACACACGGTGAGTAAAACGGAGCGAGTAGAATGTGATAAAAAAATTGCATTCCACTCAGACCCATGTTACTCTATGGGGCCGCTCCCATGAGCGATTTTTTTCTCAGCCCTAATTAGACTAAGGAAACATTCGCAACATGCTGCAGGTGGAATCTGATTTGGACCCATTCAAGTCTATGGATGCGAGAGAAGCATCACATTGCACTCGCATGACACTGCAGTGCAGTGCGATATTCGCAACATGCTGATAATGGAGGTAATAGGGAGATTAGTCCCTCCCTCTCCTGCGCAGCTATGATCTGATCACAGGATTGCAGCACAGTGGCATGACACTTGGCTTACACTCGCAGCAGAGTGGGAACCGACTGTCATGTGATGCACTTGAAGTAATGCTTGTGTGTCCTTAGCCTAATTCTTTAACAATAAGCTAAGGACTAATAAAAAGAAACCTGGAATCTATAATCTTATTTACCTTTCCCATAAATGCTATTATTATGCTATTACAGATTTTCTGTTCCATAAGGCAGTATACTTATTTTAACCATGTAGAGTAGATCCAGATAGGTCCAAATCAGTGGCCAGGGGAGGCAAAGATACTGCAATGAATGTTCAATATGAACAGAGTCCAACCAAGAACAGTATATTAGCTGACTGAAACTAAGGGGAAATCCAGGAGGCAGAGAGGATGATCAGAAACGTAGAAGATGCAAGGTCACAAATGTGTTACAAGGGGAATGCAAAGAATGAGATGGTGATAAAGCACACCAAACTAAATGAGGTCATCGAGTCATGCTGGGCAATATGCAATGCTAAAACTGATGTGGAGCACAATAGAGGGTAGTGGACATATGGGCGAAGGAAGAGGAGTCCGGGATATCAGGGACAAGTGTGTAACATCTTCATTACAAAAGCCGAGTTGGTAAAACATGCACTGCAAAACAATGTCGGGGGTTTTGCCCCAGGCATTAGATTTTATTCCCACTGTGAATACCCTACTAGCATATATGTGTCTGACTCGCCCACCCCAGGGCTATGGGACACCTGGTGCCGGGCCGGACTAGTCCGGGGGAATAGTCAGTGGTGGCGGGGCCCGACTCCGTGGCCCTGGTGGGTGTCAGTTAAATATGGCTGGTGTCTTGGGGTTTGTGTTCGTGACGCCACCTGTGGTATGCGGCTATTAAGCCGCCGCTGCTGTGTAAGGCCTCCGGGGTGATGATATGGCAGCAATGGTGGTACTGCTCCCCACAGGTGGAGCGGTGCCCCGGGGACACTGTTGGTGCTCGTGAGAGTCTATGATGTTGTGTGGATAACACGGTGCAGGGCCGACAGGCAATGAAAGAAACAAGCACAAACAACAGTCTCTTTACCTTCTCCTCTTTTACTTCAGAAACGGTTAGTCCTGGGAGACCGTTACAGGTGGTAGAGGGCTCCGGCCGGCCTGAAAGTAACGGAGATGTCGTTTTGGCCAGCTGAGTATGAAGCCTACTCCTGTTCCTTTCCTTACTGTGCTAGGACCCTGCTCTCTGGATTTAGCAATGGCCCTCTTTCTGCTGGGACCGGTGGTACGTCCCTTTCCCTCTGTGGTAGGCTGCACAGACCCTCTCTGGTGCTTCTCTGCTGGATTCCACACCGGGCCCTGATGATGCAGCTGTACCTTCGGGCTGTTTATGGGCCAGGTGCTTGCAGCCCTCCTGCCCTTCGGATTCGGCTACCAGGGAGTTTTTTAGGCCCTGGTGGCCACAGACTCCGATGTCCGAGTCTCTTCTGTGCCTCTCTGCTCCTCCTGTTTCACTGGGCCAAGCTGCTCCAGCTCTAGGCCCCAGTTCCACAGGACAGCACACTCTGCGTCTGCACTCCTTGCTTTCTCCTACAGACTGAACACTAACTCCTCCCTCAGGCCAGACTTAAGGAATGCTCCCTGGAACTCCAGGTTCAGAGCTCCCCCTGCTGGCCTGAGGGAGAACTGCGTTGGATGTTAAACTTACTGGCCAATAGACCTCCCAATTACCTCCAGGCTCAGCATTAACCCTTTGGAGGGGCAATGCTGTTGTGGCGACCAGGTCCTGGGGCGCCACATGTCGCCCAGAGAAGGGGGTACTCGGTCCCGGGCACTAACAAATGGGAATGTCACTCTGGTGGCCGTTGCCCGTTCCCATGCTCTGGGCCCCTTTGTTAATGAGGGGTATTTACAGGGGAGATAAGAGTTGTTGTCATGTGACGCCACCTGCGGGTTGCGGTTAAGGATGGAGAACCGCCGCTGCTGTATGTGGGTACTCCCAGAGCTGATGGTAGTGACAGCTGTGATGGTAGGCCCTCCGCAGGTAGGGCTGTGCCTGGGAGATATAGTGGGGCAATAATGGAGACTACACAGGTTATCTTTAACAGTCTCTACTCACTGTGGACCCAGGGGTTGCTGGTTCAGATCCCTTGTAGGACCAGTGCCAATGTAATGACCCAGGTTGCTCTGTCCCTGGCACTCTCTGTAGATTGAGTCCCTGTAGCGTGGAGCGTTTGGTGACCCCAACTGTCCCTTTTGGGGTACAGTCTCCTTCTCCGTACGGCGGGCAGTGCGGGCCCTAAGGTAAGTGTCCGAACCCCGATCCTAGTTTACTGCTGATGACCCCGGATTATTTGGTTCGGTGAAGTCCGTGAAGGTGTCCTCACTGGGCAGGTATTTGCCAAACAGTCTAAAACTTGCGCTTGACCTAGGGCCCTGTGCCCTGTGCATGCTCCAGTCCCAGCGGTATCTCGGTACCTGTCCTGGAGACCTATCTCCTGTGCCCCCGGGGTCACCATTACATGGATCCAGCTCAGGCACGTCTGCACACCTCTCCTGTGTGCTCCCGACTCCCTCCTCACTACTGACTGACTGCTGACCCCTCCCACCAGGCTGGCTATACCTAGAGACTCTTTCCCATGGCAACCATCCCCTTACATCAGGGGTGGGGAACCTCCGGCCCGCGGGCCGCATGCGGCCCGCCATGACCTTTTATGTGGCCCCCGGGCAGATTCCCGGGGGAGGCAGTGCTGGTGCTGTCACCGCAGTTTGCTGCCGCCGGCCCTTTAAATCCACACATTGCTGTTTGTGCTGCAATGTGTTCTCCCGTCGGCCAGTGCCAATTGTGGGTGGGTCCACAGCAGCCTCACAGCTTCTAGCCTTGTGTGTCCGCCCCTGCCCTCCGGAGATCAGTGCCTGCCTTCTCCTTCTGATGCAGTGTGTCCGGCTCCTGCACTCCGGTGATGTGAGTGCAATGCTGCTGTGAGTCCAGCGCCGACCCTCTGCTGCTATGTGCCCTGCCCAATGCTTTGTGCCTCCCCACACCAGTTCTGTAAACTCTCTCCCCCAGAGTTGCATGCAACTCTCAGCGCAGTGTGGCCCCCAATATCCTGTGTGCACCCCTCCCCCAGTCCTGTGTGCAGCCCCCCCAATGTCCTGTGTGCACCCCCACACAATCCTATGTGCAGCCCATCACCCAGTCCTGTGTGCAGCCCCCCCAGTCCTGTGTGCAGCCCCTCCCAGTCCTGTGTGCAGCCCCCCCAGTCCTGTGTGCAGCCCGCCCCAGTCCTGGGTGCAGCCCCCCCCAGTCCTGTGTGCAGCCCCCCCCAGTCGTGTGTACATCCCCCCCCCAGTGATGTCTGTGCCTCCCCCCCAGTGATGTCTGTGCCTCCCCCCCAGTGATGTCTGTGCCTCCCCCCCCAGTGATGTCTGTGCCTCCCCCCCAGTGATGTCTGTGCCTCCCCCCCAGTGATGTCTGTGCCTCCCCCCCAGTGATGTCTGTGCCTCCCCCCCAGTGATGTCTGTGCCTCCCCCCCAGTGATGTCTGTGCCCCCAGCCCCGCGTGTGGTGTCTGTGCCCCCAGCCCCGCGTGTGGTGTCTGTGCCCCCAGCCCTGCATGTGGTGTCTGTGCCCCCAGCCCCGCGTGTGGTGTCTATGCCCCCAGCTCCGCGTGTGGTGTCTGTGCCCCCAGCTCCGCGTGTGGTGTCTGTGCCCCCAGCCCCACGTGTGGTGTCTGTGCCCCCAGCCCCGCGTGTGGTGTCTGTGCCCCCAGCCCCGCGTGTGGTGTCTGTGCCCCCAGCCCCACGTGTGGTGTCTGTGCCCCCAGCCCCATGCCCCCAGTTAATTAATTGCTTCACCCAATATAGCAGGGTCATTTAAACATTGATAATTTTGTGCGGCCCCCGAAGGTTGATAGAAATTTCCAAATGGCCCCCGACAGAAAAAAGGTTCCCCACCCCTGCCTTACATGGTTAAACCTCTATGCCCAGTGTGGAGAGGAGAACTAGGATTTAGCTTGTGTTTTTTGTGGAATCGGCACTGGTATTACAGGTCCCACGGGGTAGGTCCTGCATCACCAAGAGGATGCAGTTGCTTGTAGTGCCCTGAGGGTCTCAGGGGCGCTACACATACAAGTGTCTCTAGGATGAGACTTTTGAGCGTGTCACTTTATAAACTGCAGCCCATTTAGCTTCTATGACTATTAATATACTTATATCTGTTTTGCTATCGAAAAAGTTTTAAATTGATTTATTATTAATTATTACAGAAATGAGTTTCATTGTTAGAAACTGTTTTAAAGAATAATATAACTATTATTTCTTTAGAATAAAAGAGATGTATATTTTATCTCCCGTGGGTCAATAGTGATTACATGCCTACAATTACAGGCAATTGACCTCACTTGTGTTTTTCCAACATTGTTTCTATTGATTACTAAAAAAATGTTGTGTTGTGTCACAGACAATGACATGCCATGAAAAACATGCACAATTAGAATGAATGCATTTGTAACAGTTCATAGAATTTCATTGACATTGCTTACATAAGAGGGAAAAATTTTCAATTATTGCCAGTCTTTAAATGCCATTTTGAAGTGACAAAGAAGACTTAAGGATATCGGACTGCAACTTTGTATTCTTGCATCATTTTGGAGAAAATTGCTTCAATTGTTATTGGCACAATTCTTTGACTGAATATAAAATGTCACATTGTGTTATATTGTAAGAGCTATTGGCTTGAAAATGTGAAAGATGGCATCTATTAGTTCTTAATTTATATCTCACGAGTCATGAAAAAGGGAAGATTATTCTTTGATTTAAAACACTAGGGACAGGCTTTGCAATGTGCTATGGTGTCCAGGGTTGGGCAATTAAGGCTGTCAATGTAAGTGGCCCGTCATACAGATAGGTTAAATTGTACTTTTTAAATGCTCAGTGACCTTTGCTTCAAAATATCCCTTCGGAATTGCAATCAGAATTATTGCCAAAGGTGAAGCAGACTATCACAATGCAGGTTAAAGTATGAAGCACCACAGTGAAGGGAAGAGAAAAGAAGCTAAAAAAGACTTACACATAGAAAGAAGCAGAATAAAACCGAAAAATGGAACTGTTATGGAATTATCTAATGTTGTCATACATATAACTGTGTAACATAAATACATACTGTAATTAGAAAAAAAAAGTAAACTAGTTTTGTTTCTACAGCTCCTATGCAGACCTACATGTCGCCATGGTAACCAACAACAGACATACGAAAAAACCTGTAGGAGGGCACCACCTATGGGAACTAGTTAACCCATTAATACAGAAAAGGGATCACCTCAGCACACCCAAATATGAGTATAGCAAGAAGAAAAAAAGGGGTAGCATGCAATAAGAGGGATACTCCTATGTCAAATTACAAAAATAGGTCTTTATTAGATTTATGACACAAGAACACACATTTAAAAGCATTTTAAAAAGTCCAATAGCCATGAAGAACATAATTTTGTCCCTATAGGAAATAAAATATATATCCTCCTTCCCAAAAGGCAATATTAAATAGCTGTTAAAGAGAGCAGACTCCCAGGGCATAAATGTACACAAAAATCACTAGATGATAAATAAGTTTGTTAAATAGAGAGATTCATATTGTATAATAATACACACAAATATACACAGAGGGACCTCTATCCTCCTGCCTTCCTTATTACATGGCTCCTCCACTTGGTAAATCCAGCCTTGGCTGGTAGCTTTAAGGCCCAGTCACACTAAACAACTTACCAGCGATCCCAACAACGATACAACCTGATAGGGATCGCTGGTAAGTTGCTAGGAGGTCGATGGTGAGATGTCACACTAAGCGATGCTCCAGCGATCTCACCAGCAACCTGACCTAGCAGGGATCGCTGGAGCGTCGCTACACGTGGAAGCATGCTGCGCTTGGTAACTAAGGTAAATATCGGGTAACCAAACCGATATTTACCTTGGTTACCAGCGCACACCGCTTAGCGCTGGCTCCCTGCACACGTAGCCACAGTACACATCGGGTTAATTACCCGATGTGTACTCTGCTACGTGTGCAGGCAGCAGGGAGCCGGCTTCTGCGGACGCTGGTAACCACGGTAAACATCGGGTAACCAAGAAGCCCTTCCCTTGGTTACCCGATATTTACCTTCATTACCAGCGTCCGCCGCTCTCACACTGCCAGTGCCGGCTCCCTGTTCCCTACACTCCTAACCACAGTACACATCGCGTTAATTACCCGATGTGTACTCCAGCTACGTGTGCAGGAAGCAGGGAGCCGGCACTGACAGTGTGAGAGCGGAGGACGCTGGTAACGAAGGTAAATATCAGGTAACCAAGGTAAGAGCTTCTTGGTTTCCCGATATTTACATTGGTTACCAGCGTCCGCAGAAGCCGGCTCCCTGCACATTCAGTTGTTGCTCTATCGCTGTCACACACAGCGATGTGTGCTTCACAGCGGGAAAGCAACAACTAAAAAATGGTCCAGGACATTCAGCAACAACCAGCGACCTCACAGCAGGGGCCAGGTTGTTGCTGGATGTCACACACAGCAACATCGCTAGCAAGTTGTGCCTCAGCAGCGATGTTGCTAGCGATGTTGCTAGCGATGTTGCTAGCGATGTTGCTAGCGATGTTGCTAGCGATGTTGCTTAGTGTGAAGGTACCTTTATAGCTTTGGGCGGTCATTATCTCCCCTTAAAGGGACTTGGTACATTTACCTAAGATTAATACCTGCTGGGTTATTTATATAGAGGGATCTTTTTGGCATATATCTTGGTCTTATATACCTGTTCATTAGGGTTTATACTGATTAGATATCTATGTTATTTGGACAAAATAATAATTTGTGTATATTGCCTATATCTTAAGTGTATTGTTATACAATATGGATCTCTATTTAGCAAACTTGTTTATCATCTAGTGATTTTTGTGTCATTTATGCCCTGGGAGTCCGCTCTCTTTAACAGCTATTGATTGCCTTTTGGGAAGGAGGATACATATTTTGTTTCCTATAGGGACAAAATTATGTTCATCATGGCTATTGGCCTTTTTTAAATGCTTTTAAATGTGTGTTCTTGTGTCTTAAATCTAATAAAGACCTATTTTTGTAATTTGACATAGGTGTATCCCTCTTATTGCACATTACCTGTTTTTTTCTTCTTGCAACAACAAACATACCCAATACAGTCTGGTCCTGCTTTTATTTTCCCATATACCAGTCCTTTAATCATGACTAATTTACCAGATGAGCAGCAGTGTGGTTGGGGTGGACACTACAGGTGTCCCCGAGTTGCCTGCTCCTGGTCTAATTGATATGCCTGAAAGAATGACAGCAGACAGAGTCGGATGTAACCTCTCCTTGAGCAGAGAATGGAGAAGTTCCTACTACTTTATTTAACCAAGCATTAGTTTATATAGACAGAAAAAGGAGACGTGATCAGCTCTCATCAGGAAGCATGTGTAGATGTGTCCTCTGGTAATTGGTTGACCCTGGATTTTCTCTTTATTTGGTGATCTTCTTTCTCCTGGACATTCTTTGCATACTAGGGTAGGGTGTAGTCGGCAGAATGCAGGATCCATCTTAGATCTGTGTCACGTGCATACATCTGAACAAGATTATGTAAGGTAGATGGGGCATTTCATCGGTCATCTTCCACAATCCCCTACGTTTAAAGGTTAAATAAGTATTTCATCAGACACATCAGACATGATCTATAGCCCCCCCCTTAACAGTATAAAAATTGCGGTTGCAAAGGGTGCAACCAAAACCGGGACCATGCAGGAATGGGCCAGCAGACACCCGGACCTATTTCAGATGGATGTGCATCTGGGGACGCACATTCAGTTGAATTGCATTGCAGCACAAAGATCTGCTGGGTCCCTGGGCCGCAATACATGCCGCTGGCCAATCAGAGTCTGGCAGCTGACATCGGCATGACAGTCACAGATGCATAGCAGTGACTTCATGCGTCAACCAAAGAAGGCACACTGATGTCAGCTGCTAGTCTCTGTGCTGGCTACAGAAGAGGATGCTACGCGCTGTCGGAACAGGGGAAGGTGAGTATCTTTTTTTCTTTTATGCAATAGAGAGCAGCAGCAGAACATGGAACATATATGCCAGGAAATTGGCCAAAATGTAGGAAACTTACAGCAGGATGAGGGGCATACATAACAAGAAGGGGAGTATTATGGGGTGGACATATATACCAGGAAGAGGCCCAGGATGGGAGACATATATGCCTGGAAGGGACCCAGAATGGAAGACATATATACGACAAAGGGGCGTAGGATGGAGGGGCATATATTCCATGAAGGAGGACAGATATACCAGGATGGGGGACACATACCTGAAAATGGCCCAGTATGGGACATGCATACCTGAAAAAGACCCAGTATGGGGTACATTGCAGCTTAATGAGGAAGGGGTAACAAGTATGTCTTTAAATTTTCTATAATGCTGCAAGGGCCCATACATGTGCCCAGCATGCAGAAGGCGACAGGCTCAAATCTTGCACCAGTGCCCATTGGACTGTAGTTATACCACTGAGCCTAATGAAGTAACATCTAGATAAAAATATGACTGCAAGATAAATCTTTTGATTTCAGCTGAACTAGGTGACAATCTATGGTATATGATGGCTTTCCAACGTTTCCATGACAGATGATTTCAGGGGAGAGAAGGATCATGCATGTTGATTTTCAGCACTCAATTCTTTCATACATGTGGAAGTCGCAATGGCATACCATCAATAGGGGTGTGACGCCCTGGGAAGCCAGGGGTCACAGGTCATAACACCACCACACCCTACACCCCGGATAGGTACACCGAAGCTACACCAGAAATCCTTGTTGCCTTCCTCCAGGGGCTGATGTCCACACCAGGGGGTGGGCCAGGCGATTGGCTCCGCCCACCGAGGAGTTCACAGTCCTGGGGGCGGGAAAACCAGGCAGATGAGATTAGTCAGAGAAAGATAGAGTTCAGAAGAGTTTTAGAGTTGAAGTGAGAGTGAAGTGGTAGAGGAGCAAGTGAGAGGAGTTAAAGTGGAAGAGAAAGTGACAGTTGAGAAAGCCTGAAGTTGGTCCGGGTGTGTGCCCCGGACTGAGAACAGCAAGGTTAGCAGACGGCGGTGACCGTCTGCAGGAGATACTGAATGGAGGTTGCCGAAAGGACCGTGGACGGGTGGTGGCCCGGCGGTACCGGAGCGGTATACGAAGAGAAGCCAGCACCATTGGCAGGGGCCTTTCGGATCCCGGCAAGGCTAGGAGTCGCCGTGAATTTGCCAAATCCATCAGTGAAGGGGACCTCCGGGTCTCCCAGCAGCTAAGTCCCGATTGAAGGCAACAGTCCAACCGTAGGAGAGAGACACCGCCACCGCCAAGGCACCAGTTTCTCAGGGCCAGCGCCTGCGAGCAAAGAGTGGCTCCTCCGGCCCATATCCAAGCCGGGGAGCGGGTTACCGGTGGGAACCCATCGCTACCAACATTACACTAGGTGCAGGGACAGAGACCGTCACCGTCAACCACCGGGGAAAAGCAACAGCAGCCGTCCGTGGGAACCGTCTTTCCAGCCGTGTGTTTTACCGAGAACTGTGTCAACGTCTCAGGCTGAGTGAATACCACCGTGCCGTGCGGCACAGCGCTGCCCCTGCGACCCTGCACCTCACCAGGCCCCGTAACCTGCCTGCCATCCATCCCTACCCCATCATCGGGCCCCGGGACAACCAACCCCCTACCCACGGAGGGGAGAAATAACAACACAGCTGCTCCCTGTCACCGCTCCCGGGATCCCCATACAGAGCAGCGGTGGTGTCCACACAATCACCACAACCGTGGGTGGCGTCACGGACAATAAATCCCCAAAACCAATCCCCTTTTCACTCACGGGTGAGGAGCGCCACTCGAGTCCCCGGGATCCGGCACATCGCTCGAGCCACCGAGCAGCAGAGGCAGCAGCAGCAGCGGCAGCCGGACCCGAGCAGTGGGAGAGCGCAGCGTCCCCTCCTCCGCCCGCGACAACTTGGCGTCATGAACAGGATCTTACCGCTCTGCCATTGGGTGGAGGTGCGCCTTGTTACCGCCGGAGGTGTCCGGCCGAAAAATTTCGGAAGTCGCCATCTTTGGCGCGAAAAGTTCCCGCTCGAGCGTCTTCTCGAGTAGCGGAGGCGCGAAGGCCAAAACCCCGCCCCGATAGAGGAGGGGCCGGAAAGAGGCTAAGGGGGACGGAAACAAGATGTCTGCACCCGACGGAGCCGCTGGAGGAGCGGTGGTCGCAGCCGCAGTGGCACCCGTGGATGGGAATGGGCCTGCCCAGGTCCCGGCCGTGCTAGCAGGAGGTGCCGTGGCCCCTGCTCTCGCTCAGGTGATGCCGTTCTCCTTGCCCTATGTGCCCGGAGCTACCTGGCTACCGCAGTACGACGGGAAACCTGATGCGTTACAGGTCTTCCGGAAAAAGCTTAACCCGCTTCTAGAATTGTACCCCCTGACTGATAAGCAACGTGCAGCGGTAGTGCTGGGCCAGCTAACCGGCGCGGCTGAGCAGGAGGCGGAGACCTGGGCCGAGGGGGACCGGTTCTCTGTAGCCACCATCTATGAGAAACTACAGACTGCCTTTGAGACCCGTACCGAAGCTGAGCTGAGGATGCAGTTTTACCAATGCCGGCAACGGTCTGTAGATAGCATTCGGGACTACGCTTTACGTCTGCAAACCGCCCTCAGCACACTAAAGCGGGTGGACACTATCAATGAGGCGGACAGCAACAAAAGGTTAGTAGAGCAATTTGTGCAGGGGATGAGGTCCTCTGAGGATCGCAAACAACTCCGGCTGTGGGCCCTGGAACACCCTGATGTGGACTTTGCTGTGTTAAAGGAACGGGCCATTAAAGCTTTGCAACCCCCAGCTTCAGAAATCTTGGAGCCAGCCCCGTGGCCAGTTGAGACGGCCCCCGTCGTGGTGGCCCCTGCCCTACCAGCCTCTCCAGTACCTACAGCTCCAAGCAGCATGATGGAAGAACTGGCAGCCCAGGTCCGCCGCATGGACGGAGACCTCGCCAAGATTCTCGCTGCACTCCAACCTTTGACCAGATCCCAGCCTCCAACCCAGATACAGCTCGCCGACAGCCCTGAGGATGTTCCCTGGATGCAGCGGAGAAGTGCTAACAAATCGCGGAACAGACCTTCAACCTGCTACAGGTGCAGCAAGCCTGGCCATTACTTCCGACAGTGCCCGTTAAACGAGCAACGCCTGGGGCCGCGGGCCAATCCTCAGGAGTAGAACCCCGTGGCCCCCCAGACTGGCGGGACCGGTATATCAGGGTCCGACCCATCATCCCTGTGGCTGTGGACGGCATACCGGTGATGGCTCTCTTGGACACTGGATCACAGGTAACCACCATACCATACACATTGTACCAACGGTATTGGGGGACAGACGAGCTGGCTCCCCCAGATACTAGTATAACACTGATTGCTGCTGATGGACTCTCACTGACCCAAGTGGGGTATAAACAAATGGCCATGACAGTGGGACGAGCTGAACTACAACACCAGGGTATGATTGTGATCATGAATGAACCCAGTGATCATAACCCGAAGATAGTGCTGGGAACCAATGTGATGGAGCACTGCATGAGTGATGTGTTGGCCCTACTGCAGCAGCTGGCCGCCACGGCGGCGGGGAGCCGACAGAGAGCTGTGCAGCGTGAGATCCGAGCCTTGATGTACCGCCAGCATGTAAACTCAACAGGAGGAGAGATTGGTGGAGTGAGAGTGATGGATGCTGCTCCGTTGATTGTGCCCCCTAGGAGTGAGATGATGATTTGGTGTAGGGCAGCAGTAGGGCCTCAGGGGCGTGACTACCCTGCCATGATAGAGCCCATGCCCTCCGAGCACTGGTCCACAGTAATGGCCGCCCGAGGGGTGGTAGATGTAAAGAAGGGGAGAGTGCCCGTGAGGGTGCTGAACTGTGGGGAGGAAGAAGTCAGGCTTCTCCGGTATGCCACCCTTGCCAAATTGCTCACCCTGGATCCCCACACCATCCACGAGGCAGCTCCTCCAGTTTCCCCACCTACTACCAGCACTCACCCGCCCCAAGGGGAGTTAAATGAGTGGCACCAACAGCTACACGTGGGCACTGACGATACCCCTACACATCACAAAGAAGGGGTATACAGGGTGGTACGGGAGTATGAGCAAGTTTTCAGCAAATATCCACTAGACTTTGGGCAGATCAAAGGGGTCCAACACCACATCCCCACTGGTGAACACCCCCTTATCAAAGAGAGGTACAGGCCTATTCCCCCTGCGCATTACCAATGTGCCAAAGATATGTTGAGGAACATGAAAGAGGCAGGGGTTATTAGGGACAGCTGTAGTCCCTGGGCCGCCCCGTTGGTACTGGTCAAGCAGAAGGATGGTACCATGTGGATGTGTGTGGATTACCGGAAAATTAACCAGATAACGCATAAAGATGCTTACCCACTGCCCCGTATTGAAGAGTCTTTGGCCGCACTGAGAACTGCAAATTACTTCTCTACCCTTGACCTCACCAGCGGGTACTGGCAAGTGGCGGTGGCGCCGGAGGACCGGGAGAAAACTGCCTTCACCACCCCAATGGGGCTCTGTGAATTCAATAGTATGCCGTTCGGGCTGTGCAACGCCCCTGGAACCTTCTAACGGCTGATGGAGTGCTGTCTGGGGCATCTAAACTTCGAGACCGTCCTGTTATACCTGGATGATGTGATTGTGTACTCTCAGGCGTATGAAGCCCATCTGGAGCACCTGGCCGAGGTGTTCGCGTCCCTTGCCAAATATGGGATGAAGTTGAAGCCCTCTAAGTGTCACCTGCTGAAACCCAGAGTGCAGTACCTGGGGCATGTAGTGAGTGCAGAAGGTGTCGCCCCCGACCCCGAGAAGATTACTGCCATCCAAGACTGGCCGAGACCAACCACAGTGAGAGAAGTAAGGCAGTTTCTGGGTCTGGTGGGGTACTACCGACGCTTCATCAAGGGGTACACGAAAATGGCTGCCCCCATGCAAGACCTCCTCGTGGGACAGACCAAAGGTGGTAGACCCATCGGAGCCCCACTGGTGTGGGAAGAAAGGCATGAGGAATCCCTCCGCCAGCTGAAAGCGGCCTTGACCGGAGAGGAGGTCCTAGCGTACCCTGATTACAGCTGCCCATTCATCCTCTACACTGATGCCAGCAATGTGGGTTTGGGGGCAGTCCTATCCCAGGTCCAGGACGGGAAGGAAAAAGTGATTGCTTATGCTAGCCGAAAGCTCCGGCCGACTGAAAGGAACCCTGAGAACTACAGCTCCTTCAAGCTCGAGCTCCTGGCACTGGCATGGGCTATCACCGAGCGGTTCCGCCACAACTTGGCCGCAGCAAAATTCACCGCTTTCACGGATAACAATCCGTTGACTCACCTGGACACGGCCAAGTTGGGCGCGTTGGAGCAGCGGTGGGTGGCCAGGCTAGCCAACTATGATTTCACAATCAAATACAGGGCTGGTCGTGTCAACATTAATGCTGATGCACTCTCTCGGATACCCTATTTGTCAGAAGAAGGGTGCGAAGATGACGACCTTGAAGAGATCGAGTTGCCTGCGTTTCACCACCTGCCAACTGAGAAGGTACATGTCCACCAACAACGGGTGAACCTGGACCCGCTGCCAAGTCAGGAGTGGCAGGAAACTCAAAACCAGGCGCCCGCTGTCCGCCTAGTCAAGACCCTGGTGGAGCGAGGCGCTGCTGGAATAGACCCTGCCGCCCCAGCTGAAGCCCAGCGCTTGTGGAAGGAACGGACCCGGCTGTATTTACACCAATGGAAGTTGTACCATGAGCTGATTAACCCGAAGACTCATGAGAAAATCCGCCAGTTGGTGATTCCCCAAGCTAATGTACCCACCGTTCTGCAAGCATACCATGATGGTGCTGGACACTTCGGATGGAAGAAGCTGGAGATGCTGTTGAGAGAGCGGTTCTATAGGAGTGGGATGCGGGAGTCTGTGGAGGCCTGGTGTCGAGAGTGCGGTCCTTGTACGCTGAGGAGGAAGGACGAAGCAAGCCAGAAGGCGCCCCTACACCCGATCATCACACATCAGCCGCTGGAACTGGTCGCCTTGGACCATGTAAAGCTCGCCCCCAGCCGAAGTGGGTACACTTACGCTCTGACCATAGTAGATCATTACTCCAGGTTCATGGTGGTTGTCCCGGTCAAAGATCTATCCGGCCGTACCGCCGCTAGAGCGCTCCAAGCTTACTTCTGTCGACCCCATGGATACCCTGAGAAGGTGCTTACTGACCAAGGCCCAGCCTTTGAAGCGGAGGTGTTCCATGAGTTCTGTCAGCTGTACGGCTGCAAGAAGATCCGGACCACGCCTTACCATGCCCAAACCAACGGTATGTGTGAGAAGATGAACCATTTGGTCCTTGGCCTCCTCAAAACGTTGCTGCTGGAAGAGCGGAACCTGTGGCCGGAGAAGCTGCCTGACTTGGTCGATATGTACAACAATATCCCGTCCAGCTCAACGAAGTGCACCCCAGCATATCTGATGAGGGCTCACCCCGGCCGACTGCCGGTGGACCTGGAAATGGGACTGGAAGCCCCAGAGACACTCCCCTCGATGGCTGAATGGGACGCCCGGCGGAGGGTGCAGTACCGACAGATTCAGGAATATGTGGAGAAGAATTTAAGACGGAGTCGAGAACAACAGGAGCGGCGCTTCAACCAGAAGGCGTCTGCTGGCCCTTTCCAACCTGGAGATGTGGTGTTAAAGCGGAAGAGGAAAACCCACAAGCTGGATGATCAATGGGAACAAACCCCATACGTCATACAGCCCACAGGATGGGAAGATGGGAAGGCCTACCAGATCAGTCGTGACCAAGGGGGCACTTTGGCCACGGTTTCCTGGGACCATCTGAAAAGGTGCCCACCAGCATTGAGGGCAACGGCTGAAATACCGGTTCCTCCACCAGCAGATAAGGCAAAAGAGGTAATCCACACCGTGATGGGTGACTTCCCAGCGCACTGGCCTACACAGAATGGTGCGGTGATTCTTCCAGTGATACTATTCCCACAACCCGTGGATGAAGAAGCGATGGAGGTGGTCAACCGTGATCCAGAACCAGTGCCAGTGCCCAGGGATGAACCTGTGCCCAGCTCCCCTATGCCTCCGCCTGCCCCACACGATAACAGGGAAGAGGGACTGATTGTTCTCTCTCCCCCGCTGCCTGTCACCACTGATACCGGACCCCGGAGGTCCACCCGTCCCAACCTAGGTAGACCCCCATTTAGGTACAGGGAAACCATTCTTTAAAAACGGACCACCTGTATATGTATGTTTAAAAGTTTTGAAAGTTATGAGAAAATGAACATGATTACCGAAGGTTAACCTGATTGTCTGCAACCGTGATTTGGAACCGGCCGTTGCCGGCATTGTTGTCCCCGTGGGGACCATCTACAGTTTATGCATAGAAACTTCTATGAACAGGCCCGAGAACTTGCAGGGCAACCACAAACGTTAGTGGGTTGTAAATAAAAATGTTGTGTTGCAGCTAACCGTTACCACCTCCGGAGAGGCAGGTTGGAGGGAGGGCCCGCAGTGGAGCAGGCTGGGGCCCAGCCACCACCGGAACCTGTAGCTACCCTCTGGAGGGGAAGGACAGATCCCGCTCGGGTGACTTGGTTCAGGACTGGGGTCAAGGGGTGCTGCCTGTTTCTTAGGGGCAGCATCAGGGCCAGTTTACTTGGGTGGGAGAGAGCGTCAGCCGCAACCGTTACCGTAACGTTTAAGCAAAGTGCCTTCCGTTGTGGGATGATGTTCTTCTACTTGTATATGTTACCGTTTTCATCTTTTTCAGAAAAATAAAACCGGTGTTGGACGGGCAGCCCGCGGACGGTCTGCATTTTGCTAAGGGGGAATGTGACGCCCTGGGCAAGCCAGGGGTCACAGGTCATAACACCACCACACCCTACACCCCGGATAGGTACACCGAAGCTGCACCAGAAATCCTTGTTGCCTTCCTCCAGGGGCTGATGTCCACACCAGGGGGTGGGCCAGGCGGTTGGCTCCGCCCACCGAGGAGTTCACAGTCCTGGGGGCGGGAAAACCAGGCAGATGAGATTAGTCAGAGAAAGATAGAGTTCAGAAGAGTTTTAGAGTTGAAGTGAGAGTGAAGTGGTAGAGGAGCAAGTGAGAGGAGTTAAAGTGGAAGAGAAAGTGACAGTTGAGAAAGCCTGAAGTTGGTCCGGGTGTGTGCCCCGGACTGAGAACAGCAAGGTTAGCAGACGGCGGTGACCGTCTGCAGGAGAGGCTGATCGGAGGTTGCCGAAAGGACCGTGGACGGGTGGTGGTCCGGCGGTACCGGAGCGGTATACGAAGAGAAGCCAGCACCATTGGCAGGGGCCTTTCGGATCCCGGCAAGGCTAGGAGCCGCCGTGAATTTGCCAAATCCGTCAGTGAAGGGGACCTCCGGGTCTCCCAACAACTAAGTCCCGATTGAAGGCAACAGTCCAACCGTAGGAGAGAGACACCGCCACCGCCAAGGCACCAATTTCTCAGGGCCAGCACCTGCGGGCAAAGAGGGGGAGCAGGTTACCGGTGGGAACCCATCGCTACCAACATTACACTAGGTGCAGGGACAGAGACCGTCACCGTCAACCACCGGGGAAAAGCAACAGCAGCCGTCCGTGGGAACCGTCTTTCCAGCCGTGTGTTTTACCGAGAAGATGTGTCAACGTCTCAGGCTGAGTGAATACCACCGTGCCGTGCGGCACAGCGCTGCCCCTGCGACCCTGCACCTCACCAGGCCCCGTAACCTGCCTGCCATCCATCCCTACCCCATCACCGGGCCCCGGGACAACCAACCCCCTACCCACGGAAGGGAGAAATAACAACACAGCTGCTCCCTGTCACCGCTCCCGGGATCCCCATACAGAGCAGCGGTGGTGTCCACACAATCACCACAACTGTGGGTGGCGTCACGGACAATAAATCCCCAAAACCAATCCCCTTTTCACTCACAGGTGAGGAGCGCCACTCGAGTCCCCGGGATCCGGCCCATCGTTCGAGCCACCGAGCAGCAGAGGCCGCAGCAGCAGCGGCAGCCGGACCCGAGCAGTGGGAGAGCGCAGCGTCCCCTCCTCCGCCCGCGACAGGGGCAGGCCACCCCCTGCTATGGGGCCCATGACCTAAGGGGGCCCACCCCAGCTGCCCATGGTGTGTGCGTTTTCTCTTTCCTCATTGCCAGCAGGGGTGGGCTGCCTCCGTGCGGTCACGAAACAGCTGACTAAGGGGGAGCCACATTGTTTGCATAGCTGCAGGCGGCAACATAGATGCAGACACGACCACACTGCACACAGCGGCCTCTGCTGAAGAGAGGGGACTGGCCAGGCAGTGTTTTCTTCCATTCGGAGAGCTGTGATAGATGCCAGAAGAAAAACAGCCAATCAGGAGAAGGGGCGGAGCTTCTTCAGTACAGCATGGGAGATAGAAAGTATGAAAAAGAAAACAGAGCAGGAGAAGGAGCAGAGACCTGACAAGGAGAGTCAACAGAGCAGAATAAGCAGAGGATCAGTGAGCAGAGCAAATAAGACAGCGCAGAAGCACCAGAAAAGAAAAGCAGAGGACAGAAACTGAACACAGCCAGGAGGAGCCACAGTAAGTGCAGCATAGAGACAGGAGGCTGCCACTAAAATGGTCTTTCACAGCGCAGGAGCAGGTGAGTATTATAATGTGCAAATGTCTGCCTGTGTCACGCTCCCAGGCTCCCCTGATAGGCTCCCCGGCTCTCCTGCCATGCTCCCCGGCCCCTCTGACTTGCTTACCGGCTCCCCTGCCACGCTTCCCCGCTCCCAGGTCGCGCTCCGCCGCTCCCGTGCCAGGCTTCCCGGTCCCCCGCTCCGCAGCCTTCCTGCTCCATCGCCTGCGGTCCCCAGGCAGCCCGGTCCCCGCTCCCGGCGCCCGTCGGCTACTCTGCCTCAGCCCGGCTCTCCTGCTTCCTACTCACCGCTCCCTCCTCTGGCTTCTGGCACCCGGGCCTCGCGCATGCGCATTAGGGCGCGCGCGCGGTCATTGACCCTCTCTTAAAGGGCCAGCACCTAGAAACAGGAAATTGCATAGACAGGTACAGGGTATATTAAGAATCACTTTCCTGGTGGGCGGGGCCTGTTCTACGTGTTTAGCAAGCTAGTGTTCAGGTCCCCTATTGCTTTGCCTTGTGCTTTTGCCTGCATTAACCCTGTCCTGTCTCGTAGAGCCTGTCCTGCCACGCCAGCCGCTCCGAACCACGCTCATTCCCGTAACCTGACGGTGACTTCGGCGGATGTTCCACCATCTCTGCAGCTCCGCCAGTCTCCAGTCCCTGGCTCCATTTGGTGACCCGTTCCATTGCTCAGCAAGTTCCGGATCCCGCCTGACCTTACCACCTGGCCTCGGACTCTGAGCCTCGTCACCCGGACCACCGTCCAGAACTCCGTCCACCTTTCCTGCTCCCCTACGGACTGTCCGGCTACCATTAGTGCTTCGGCTGCCGTGCACCCAGACCCTCTGGCGGGGTGACCTGCCTGGCTGCCTCAAGAGAAACCGGTGTACGGTCCAGAGGTTCCACCACCCGGACGTTACAGCTAGAACAGGCCATGGATCCCGCCGAAGCACTAGCGGCCCTGCAGCAGGAACTCACACGACAGCGCGAGACCCAGACCCGCTTGCTGAACTTCATGACTTCTGTGGATGCCCGTCTGAACGCGCTACAAGCAGCGGCCACGCCTGTGACATCTCGGGGTTCCACTGCACAATCCACGTCCGCAGCTCCCGTGGCAGCCTCCTCAGATGCTTCCAAGCTTCATTTGGCCTCACCACCCCGGTACGCTGGAGATCCCAAGACCTGCAGGGGATTTATAAACCAATGCTCCCTCCATTTCAAGCTGCTGCCGCACCTTTTCGCCTCCGACCAAGCCAAGGTCGCGTTCATGATGTACCATCTAGAGGGAGAGGCACTGGCCTGGATGAACCCCTTGTGGGAGAAGGAGGATCCGGTGACCACTGATATCCAGGACTTCTTGCAGGCTTTCCGTAACACCTTTGACGAGCCCGGACGCACCGCCGCCTCTGCGTCATCCCTCCTCCGGCTACGTCAAGGGACTCTGACGGTGGGCCAATATGCTATTCGTTTCCGCACCTTGGCCTCGGAGCTCGGGTGGAACAACGAGGCCCTAACTGCCGCCTTCTGGGAAGGACTCTCGGCTCGCATTAAAGATGAGCTGGCTGGTCGTGACGTGCCTTCTACCCTGGATGCCCTGATTGCTCTGGCGACTCGCGTGAATCTTCGCTTTCAGGAACGATCCAAAGAGGTGTCCCGCGAGAGGCGTCCAATACGGCACTCCTCCCCACCACAGAAGTCCATCACTCCTCAGTCGGCGTCCCCTGGCGCGTCTACCTACGAGCCCATGCAGATTGACCGCCTGAGGCAGTCGGAGCAACGCCGAGCAGAACGACTAGCAAAGGGTCTCTGCTTCTACTGCGGTGATGGTTCCCACCTGCTACGCTCTTGTCCCGAGAAGCCGGGAAACTCCAAAGCCTAGGCTTGGTAGGAGAGGCTACCCTAGGTGCTGGGACACTCTCAGACTCCGTTACCTGGACTATTCAAGTCACTACAGAAGAGACCCGATTCACGGCAGAGGCGTATCTTGATTCCGGAGCAGCAGGCAACTTCATCCAGCAGGCCACTGTGGATAAGTACCAGGTGCCGGTCCTCCCACTAGAGAAACCGCTGGTGATCGCCTCTGTGGATGGGAGACCCCTCTCTGACACCGTCTCACTGATCACCAAGCCTGTGGAAGTACGGATTGGTGCTTTGCACACCGAGAAGATCACCTTCTACGTCCTCCCGCGTATGTCTCATCAGATCCTGCTGGGACTCCCATGGTTATGGACACACGAACCGTCGGTCAGCTGGAGTACAGGTGAAATCACCCGATGGGGCTCCTCGTGCCACGAGAGATGTCTGAAAACCATCCAGCCCGTTCGACGCTCTCCGGTTCCAGAGTCTCTACCAGGACTGCCTTCTGCCTACTGGTCCTTCTCGGACGTTTTCGATAAAAAGGAGTCAGAGGTGCTACCGCCTCATCGTCCCTACGACTGCGCCATCGATTTACTGCCAGGAACCACGCCTCCTAGAGGAAGAATATACCCCTTGTCCCCTGCTGAAACACGGGCCATGTCTGCCTATATCACCTAGAGCCTGGCAAAGGGGTTCATTCGGAGGTCCTCATCCCCTGCCGGAGCAGGGTTTTTCTTCGTCAAGAAAAAGGAAGGTGATCTGCGCCCTTGCATCGACTACCGGGGTTTAAACCAGATCACCGTAAAGAACAAATACCCTCTGCCGCTTATCCCCGAACTATTCGATCGGCTCCGAGGAGCCCGTGTATTCACCAAGTTGGACCTCCGCGGGGCTTATAACCTGGTTCGCATTCGCTCTGGAGACGAATGGAAAACCGCATTCAACACTCGAGATGGGCACTACGAGTATTGTGTCATGCCCTTTGGTCTGTGTAATGCTCCGGCAGTCTTCCAAGAACTGATGAACGACGTGTTCAGGGACCTCCTCTATGTCTGTGTCGTGGTATATCTTGATGACATCCTGGTCTTCTCTCCGGATCTACAGACCCACAGAGAAAACGTGCAGCTAGTTCTCCAGAGGCTTAGAGAAAACCGTCTGTACGCAAAGTACGAGAAATGCATCTTTGAGAAGTCGTCTCTTCCCTTCCTGGGTTATGTTATCTAGGACACTGGCCTGCAGATGGATCCTGAGAAAGTGTCTGCCATCATCAACTGGCCTCCTCCCTCCGGACTGAAGGCTATCCAACGCTTTCTCGGCTTTGCGAACTATTATCGGCAATTCATCCCGCATTTCTCTGCCTTGACTGCGCCTCTCTCTGCCTTGACTAAGAAAGGAGCTAATCCTAAGGACTGGTCCCCGGCGGCCGATGCCGCGTTCTGCTCCTTGAAACAGGCGTTTGCTTCTTCCCCGGTTCTCCATCGCCCTGAATTGAACCGACAGTTCACCTTGGAGGTGGATGCCTCTTCCTCAGGAGCCGGGGCAGTGTTGATGCAGAACTCCCCCTCCGGCAAGATGGTCACTTGTGGATTCTTCTCCAAGAGCTTCTCGGCACCCGAACGCAACTACACCATCAGGGATCGGGAGCTACTGGCCGTGAAGCTTGCCTTGGAGGAATGGCGCTACCTCTTGGAGGGAGCAGTATACCCTGTAATCATAAACACGGACCACAAGAATCTGGAGTACCTGCGGTCAGCCCAAAGACTGAACCCGCGACAAGCCCGCTGGTCCTTGTTTTTTGCTCGATTTGATTTCCAACTCCATTTTCGGCCTGCGGACAAGAACGTGCGGGCAGACGCTTTGTCCAGGTCCTTCGTGCCCGTGGAGTTGGAGGAGGAGACGTTCCAGTCCATCATCAACCCCAGCAAAATCATTCCGGTGAATCCTGTCGCTTTAACTCAGATACCCCCTGGGAAAACCTATGTCTCAGATACTGACAGACAGAGAGTCCTGCACTGGGGCCATGCCTCGAAGATCGCCGGCAATGCTGGTAAGAAGAAGACTTGGAGTACGATTGTCCGTCACTACTGGTGGCCGTCCCTCCGTACAGACGTCACATCCTTCGTTTCAGCCTGTCCGTCCTGTGCCCGGAACAAGACACCAAAGCACCTACCATATGGACGTCTCCTGCCTCTGCCCATTCCTTCTGTTCCGTGGCAACATATCGCAATGGACTTCATTACGGACTTACCCTTATCCTCCGGACACACAGTCATATGGGTTGTGGTGGACCGTTTCTCAAAAATGGCTCACTTCATTCCCATGGCTGGGCTGCCCTCTGCCCAGGAGCTAGCTGACTCCTTCATCCAACATATATTCCGATTGCATGGCTTTCCCGCACACATTGTGTCCGACAGAGGAACTCAGTTTACCTCACGCTTCTGGAGGGCCCTCTGCAAACATATGGGAGTATCTCTGGACTTTTCTTCGGCCTACCATCCTCAGTCGAATGGGCAAGTGGAGCGGGTCAATCAAATCCTGACCTCCTTCCTGCGCCACTACGTTAATGCCCATCACGATGACTGGTCCACGCTTCTTCTTTGGGCTGAGTTCTCCCACAACCATCACATCAGCGAGTCCACCTCCAGCTCTCCATTCCGAGTCGTTTACGGACTTCAGCCTTCTGTTCCATTGCCAGTATCCTCGGCTTCCGATGTCCCCGCAGCAGATGCTCTGGTCCAGGACTTCTCAGCCATATGGAGCTCTGTCAAGACCTCCCTTGAGCGTGCTTCTTTGCGGATGAAGAGACTTGCAGACAAGAGGCGCCTGGATCCCCCGTGTTTCTCCCCTGGTGATCTGGTCTGGCTTGCATCCAAGTATGTCCGATTGAAGTTGCCATCGTACAAGTTGGGTCCTCGTTACATCGGGCCGTTTAAAGTCATCAGCAAGATCAATGCAGTCTCCTACAAGCTGCAGCTCCCGGCCACGATGCGGATACCCAACTCTTTCCATGTCTCCTTGCTCAAGCCTGTTGTCCTTGGTCCCTTCTCCGCTGATGCCGGTACTGCTCCTCCTCCCATCGCTGACGATGACATCTATGCGGTAAGGGATATCGTGGCCATGAAGACCGTACGAGGTCGGCAGTATTTCCTGGTGGACTGGTCGGGGTATGGTCCCGAGGATAGGTCCTGGGAGCCCCGGGAGAATGTTGGTACTCCTCTGATTCGTGCCTTCCTGTCCCGCTTGCGGGGAGGGGGGCGTGGGGGAGGGGGTACTGTCACGCTCCCCGGCTCCCCTGATAGGCTCCCCGGCTCTCCTGCCATGCTCCCCGGCCCCTCTGACTTGCTTACCGGCTCCCCTGCCACGCTTCCCCGCTCCCAGGTCGCGCTCCGCCACTCCCGTGCCAGGCTTCCCGGTCCCCCGCTCCGCAGCCTTCCTGCTCCATCGCCTGCGGTCCCCAGGCAGCCCGGTCCCCGCTCCCGGCGCCCGTCGGCTACTCTGCCTCAGCCCGGCTCTCCTGCTTCCTACTCACCGCTCCCTCCTCTGGCTTCTGGCACCCGGGCCTCGCGCATGCGCATTAGGGCACGCGCGCGGTCATTGACCCTCTCTTAAAGGGCCAGCACCTAGAAACAGGAAATTGCATAGACAGGTACAGGGTATATTAAGAATCACTTTCCTGGTGGGCGGGGCCTGTTCTACGTGTTTAGCAAGCTAGTGTTCAGGTCCCCTATTGCTTTGCCTTGTGCTTTTGCCTGCATTAACCCTGTCCTGTCTCGTAGAGCCTGTCCTGCCACGCCAGCCGCTCCGAACCACGCTCATTCCCATAACCTGACGGTGACTTCGGCGGATGTTCCACCATCTCTGCAGCTCCGCCAGTCTCCAGTCCCTGGCTCCGTTTGGTGACCCGTTCCATTGCTCAGCAAGTTCCGGATCCCGCCTGACCTTACCACCTGGCCTCGGACTCTGAGCCTCGTCACCCGGACCACCGTCCAGAACTCCGTCCACCTTTCCTGCTCCCCTACGGACTGTCCGGCTACCATTAGTGCTTCGGCTGCCGTGCACCCAGACCCTCTGGCGGGGTGACCTGCCTGGCTGCCTCCTCAAGAGAAACCGGTGTACGGTCCAGAGGTTCCACCACCCGGACGTTACAGCCTGTAACGCTACAGAAAGAAACTGCCCTATCCTGTGACATCACTGTGTATTATCCCCATACTGTAACACTGCTGTATGCACTACCCCTGTGCTGTGACATCGCTGTGCATTATCCCCACATTGTCACATCGCTGTGTGCATTATCCGTATGCTGTGACATCGCTGTGTGCATTATCCCCATACAGTGACATTGCTCTGTGCATTGTCCCTGTCCTGTGACATCGCTGTGTGCCCTACCCCTGTATTGTGACACTGTTGTATGCACTATCCCCACACTGTGACATCACTGTGTGCATTATCTGCATACTGTGACATTGCTGTGTGCGTTATTTCTGTACTGCGACATCGCTGTGTGCACTATCCCAGACTGTGACATCGCTGTGTGCCCTACCTCTGTACTGTGACACTGCTGTGTGCACTACCCCTGTACTGTGACATCACTGTGTATTACCCCCATGCTGTGACATTTCTGTGTGCATTATCCTTGCACTGTGACATTGTGGTGCCCCTGACCTGGTCAGGCACCACTAAGTACTGCACCCATGCTGGGGGCAGTACAATACAGGTAATCCAGAAGGCTAACCGAGGTGTGACTACACAGGCGCATAGTAATCAGGTCTCACACATCTACCTTTGGGAGGACGCCTGAGAGATTCCAGGAGGGGGCGTTGCCTCCATGTCCACTCAAGGGATGTGGTAGAGAGCCTGATTGCTAGGTTGCGTAGGCAAGAACAGGAGAGGAGGAAGTAGTGAGCCAGTTAGTGAGTGCAGCTCAGGGAGAGCAGTTGCTTGCAGCAGACCCTGGAGTCTGTCACAAGCTGACAGCGTACGCGCAGTGACTACCAATGGGGGAGATCGGTCACCTGGTAGTGCCACCCGAAATCCACCCAAGGCTAGAGAGAGCAAAGGGGTGGCAGAGTAAGGGGACTGCCAGGGAGGTACCAGGCCCGCAGGGGTAACAGGTCCCAGTGCAGAGATAGATTCACCTTTCTTCTGCCAAACCTGCCGGTGGGGGCACTTCAAACCCACACCATACCACCACAGAGTCCGCAGCCACGTAGCGAAGAGAGGGCCCATAGATCACAGGAGGCAAGCAGCCGGAGTGACCTGGTCCAGGCCACAAGCAAACGGGCCGAAACGAGGGGAGAACAGGCAGCAGCAACGTCCCTGGGTGACCCCCGTAGGGACTTCAAGTCAGGGTCACCACAAAAACACAAAGGGCTAAGGAAGGCGAGTTGGTAGTCACCCTCATCAGCCAGCCAGAAGGATACCTGGTTCATCCCAGCTACGCCCGGGTTACTCACCCTGACACCTAATGTGAGTAAAACCCCTGAAAGACATTCTGCTTGTGTTTGAGTCATTCTGCGCCTTGTGATTCCACAAACTTACCCAGGGTCCTGGGGCTTGCCTCACTCTCGGGAGGCCACTACAACTGACTGCACCCACCATCAGCCCCAGGCACCCCTTAATCTGCAGTGGCGGTCACCCTGACCGCAATACTGAGAGTGGCGTCACGAAAATCCTAAAAGAAGGTTCCCTACCTGTGACCAGACTGTTCCATCCACGTGGAGTCCCTGAAGGTAATGCACCGACACAACACCTGTGGGGCTTCACATCTGGCATCACGAACAGGATAAGGACTAGACCTGTTCAGACAGGTGACCATGTGCCTGGGTGGTCCGCTTAAAAAGTTTGAAGCGCCGCCATATTGCCACCATGAAAAGAGCGCCAAGAAACAACAGCAGCGCGCAAAAACAGAAGTTACCGCCCACGAAGAGGTGTGGCTAGTTACAGAGAGAGATCCCCTGCAGCGTCCTGACCTTCTGAGAGGGAAGGAGGAAGGTTCTGACCCTGAACGCTGGGAATGCTCTGGAGAAGTGAAGAGACTGACACTTAAGCTGCAAGAAGTCACAGGCCTGCTGCTGAAAGAAGGACTGGAGAGTAGCGACGACGCAGAGAAAATGGCGTTCACACGCAGCGATCCAGAGCTCGGCTCCGCTGCCTGGTGGAACTGGGAGCTGAACCAGTGGTGTGAAAGGCTGGAGGCGAAGGTGATGTAGCAGATCTGGGAAGCACGTGCAGAGCTCAGCGAGATGGCTGGAGTCGCCTGGGCCCATGAGAAGTGGACGGCGAGGCAAGCGACATGCGGAGTGGCGACCGCCCGGACACCGGAGATGCTGCTGAGGGGTGAGTCATCTGATGCCCCTGCCAGCGCGAGTGCCCTGACCCCCGCTGCCATGTCCACGGTCCCTGGAGAGACGCCCGACGCGGCGACACTGAACCAGGCCGCTGCCACGCCAGACCTGAACTGCCAAGATCCCGCCGCAGCTGCGACGCCGATCCACACTGCAGGAGCGACGCGAAACCAAGCTGCCGCCAGGCCCGGCCCGCCAAAATCCCGCCGCAGCCGCGACGCCCATCCACACCGCAGGAGCGACGCTGAACCAAGCCGCCGCCATGCCAGGCCCGGCCCGCCAAGATCCCGCCGCAGCAGCGACACCCATCCACACCGCAGCAGCGATGCCCAGCCCGGCCCGTCGAGCTCAGGCCGCCACAGCGATGCCCTGCTCGGCCAGACAAGACCCCCCCCCGCAGCAGCAACGCTTATCCGCGCCGCAGGAGCGACGCTTACGCAGGTCGCCGCCATACTGGGCGCGGCCCGCCAAGACCAGGCCGCCGCCATGCCAGGCTCGGCCCGCCAAGACCAGGCCACCGCCATGCCAGGCTCAGCCCGCCAAGACCAGGCCGCGGCCACGCAGGGCGCGGCCCGCCAAGACAAGACCGTACAGTTATTTACCCCGGCCTGTAAGGCCAGAGCAGACACCACTCCCGAGCCCAAAGAATTGGACCTCCCGTCCCCACTGGGAGAGGACCCCGAATACTGGAGTCTTAAGGCTGATCTGGAGGCTCATTTCCCAAGGAGATGGTGAATCGATATCTGCTCCCTTCGCATTCCCACAAGAAGACTCCAGCAACATTCACGATAAAAAGCCCAACACCCTCTGCTGATGAAGAGCTGACAGTACTGGTCCCAAGCATGTATGTAACCTGGGAGCCTGCCGTACAGAAGAGCCCCACAACAAGAGCTCAGCGCCGCGCTTGCGCAATATCAGCCACCACACAGCAGTCTCCAGACCGGTATGAGATAACAGCTAGAGACTTGGAGGAGAAGCAGTCTTTATAAGGAGAGCTAAATCTCAAGTCAGAGGTCCTCTTTGCCATGGAGTTGTAGAGGAGTTCAGCTTGAAGAGTGGATACGGCTTAATAGTCGCACCTGGTGTCAGAGAAGGAATCTTTGTCAGCCGGAGAGATGTGCGAGCCCACTTGCCAAGAGGATAGACAAATAGAGGACAAAGAACGAGTTGAAAATACTACAGATGACGACGACAGAAATGTAGAAAATGACAGGTGCCAGCCCAAAGTACAAATAGGACAAATAGAGGACAAAGAACGAGTTGAAGATACTACAGATGACGACGACAGAAATGTAGAAAATGACAGGTGCTACAGGCCAAAGCCCTGGTACAGAGGAGTGAAGAAATAAAGTAAAGTACAGCAAGTTAAAGTAAAGTTCTGCAACGTTCAAGTTCAAGCATGTGCCCACATGAACTAATGTGAGAAACCTCTTTTTGTGCACTTTATCTAAGGACCATAGGCTATGAACTGGCTATAGCCGCAAACTCTCGCAGTGTTTATAGTTACCCCAGAGGTACAACCACCAGAGCCAGCCTGTCTTAGGGGCCTGGCTCGCCTGTGACCAGGGAGCACGCCTGTTTATGGGGCCTGGCTCTCCACCACAAAGAGGGTACCTGTTCAGTACCAACTGTGGAGGTCGCCTCTACATCCTGCCAGAAGAGGCTGAAGGCGCGGCTCCACCAGGCCAGGTATACCCTGAAACCACCAGACCACGAAAGCCGCCTCTACATCCTGCCAGAAGTGGCTGAAGGCGCAGCTCGACGGGAGAGGAAGATTGGAGGAAAGGTCTGGGGAAACAGATGGCCCAGACCTGGTTGCCATAAGGACCGGTGACCTGCCTCCTGAGAGGTTTTTGGGTGGGTTAACGGACTTGTGGGTGGAGGGTGGTGATGTATGGTACCTGGTGGTTTTATAATGTTTTAAATGTTTTACTGTTTTATGCATTTTAAAATGTTGTCTTGCAGCCCGAGGACGTGCTGGTGATAACTAAGGGGAAATGTGGCGCCCCTGACCTGGTCAGGCACCACTGAGAACTGCACCCATGCTGGGGGCAGTATGTGACGCCCTAGACCCCAGGGGTCACAGGTAACAACACCTACCACATTTCACACACACACCCCCACCCCCTGTGAGGACACACCCGTCACCCGAAAGAGAGACCTGATGCCTCCCTCAGGGCCAGTAGGGCACACCATTTGGGCAGAGTCAGGCGGAAAGACATGCCCACTGAGGAGACTACTGTCCTGAGGCAGGAAATACACACAGTTAGTTAGTGAACAGTTGTAGAGCATGACAGTGAGAGGAGTGGAGTTGTAAAGCTGTCAGGGACCAGGGTAGGAGCCTGGGACCCTTGAACCGTCAGGAAGGCAGACGGTGGTGGCCGTCTGCAGGAGCGGAACCGTACGGACCGGGCCAGGGTTGGAGTCCGCCGGCCCTGAACCGGGGAGTCAACCATGTACCGGAGCACCAGAAACCGGGTACTCAGACCCCGTCCTAGCTTAGAAGCCACTGAGTTTAGGCAAATTGAGTGATTGCTGGCTGGACCTCACGGGTTCATCCAGAACCAAAGTCCTGAAAGAAGGCAAAAGCCCACCGATACCGGGTGAGTGCCACCGCCAAAGGCCAAACACCCGACGGGTCAGTGCCTGCGGGCAACCGAGGGCTCCTTCGGCAGCTCAACGCCGGGGAGCGGGCTACCACTGTCCAGGCAGGGGAGCTGAAAAACCACAACAAGAGGTGCAAGGGAAAGGGGCCACCATCAACCTCACAGGGGACACAAGCAGCCGGCTGCAGGACCCGACCATACCTGAACTTTGGTTTACCAGTGACTCTGAGTGTGAATTAATCATGAGTACACCAGTGCCATCCGGGCATGACACTGCACCGCAGCACGGCACCCTGCACCCTGACAACAACACCATCGCCATCGGTCCCCCGCCACCAGGCCCCTGGACACACCGCCCCTACCCACGGAGGGGCTAACATCTAAGCTGCGACCGCAACACCAATCCCGGACGAGCCCACCTTCACTCCAGCCGCAGCGGTGGTGCATCCCGTCACCACGACCCGTGGGTGGCATCACGACCCGTTAGACAACAACGCAGCCCTCCCCGGCTGCGCGCCTCATCCCACACCATCACCACCACCCTACCGCCTTCCCCCCTTAACAGAGCGATGTGGCCCCCAGTCCGGAGGCGCTCGTGCCACCGACAACCCGAGCCCGGACCTCGAGCGGCTCGGCCCGAGCCGCGGAGAAGCGGCCGGGCCCCTCTCAGGGCGGTACAAGTACAATACAGGTAATCCAGAAGGCTGACCGAGGTGTGACTACACAGGCGCATAGTAATCAGGTCTCACACATCTACCTTTGGGTGGACCCCTGAATGATTCCAGGAGGGGGCGTGGCCTCCATGTCCACTCAAGGGGTGTGGTAGAGAGCCTGGTTGCTAGGTTGCGTAGGCAAGAATAGGAGAGGAGGAAGTAGTGAGCCAGTTAGTGAGTGCAGCTCAGGGAGAGCAGTCACATGCAGCAGACCCTGGAGTCTGTCACAAGCTGACAGCGTACGCGCAGTGACTACCAACGGGGGAGATCCGTCACCTGGTAGTGCCGCCCGAAATCCACCCAAGGCTAGAGAGAGCAAAGGGGTGGCAGAGTAAGGGGACTGCCAGAGAGGTACCAGGCCCGCAGGGGTAACAGGTCCCAGTGCAGAGATAGATTCACCTTTCTTCTGCCAAACCTGCCGGTGGGGGCACTTCAGACCTACACCATACCACCACAGAGTCCGCAGCCACGTAGCGAAGAGAGGGCCCATAGATCACAGGAGGCAAGCAGCCGGAGTGACCTGGTCCAGACTACAAGCAAAAGGGCCGAAACGAGGGGAGAACAGGCAGCAGCAACGTCCCTGGGTGACCCCCGTAGGGACTTCAAGTCGGGGTCACCACAAAAACACAAAGGGCTAAGGAAGGCGAGTTGGTAGTCACCCCATCAGCCAGCCAGAAGGATACCTGGTTCCAGTCTGGTTCATCCCAGCTACGCCTGGGTTACTCACCCTGCCACCTAATGTGAGTAAAACCCCTGAAAGACATTCTGCTTGTGTTTGAGTCATTCTGCGCCTTGTGGTTCCACAAACTTACACAGGGCCCTGGGGCTTGCCTCACTCTCGGGAGGCCACTACAAATGACTGCACCCACCATCAGCCCCAGGCACCCCTTAATCTGCAGTGGCGGCCACCCTGACCGCAATACCAAGAGTGGCATCATGAAAATCCTAAAAGAAGGTTCCCTACCTGTGACCAGACTGTTCCATCCACGTGGAGTCCCTGAAGGTAATGCACCGACACAACACCTGTGGGGCTTCACAACATCGCTGTGTGCACTATCCACATACTGTGACATTGCTATGTGCATTATGCCCATACTGCGACATCGCTGTGTATTATCCCTGTACTGTGACATCACTGTGTGCATTATCCCTGTACTGTGACATGGCTGTGTGCATTATCCCTGTACTGTGACATGGCTGTATGTTATCCCTGTACTGTGAGATGGCTGTTTGTATTATCCCTGTACTGTGATATCACTGTGTGCATTATCCCTGTACTGTGATATCACTGTGTGTGTGTGTGTGTGTGTTATTCCTGTAGTGCACAGAGTTTTATTATGGTTCTTAAAGCTATAAAGGGGGTCATAATCATTTCATATGAGGGAGACAGATGTGAACATTTATATTGTTTGTGGGGAAGGGCACGAAGGAGGACATCGCTACTTTAGGCCAAGTTCACACATTGCAGATTTTTTGGGGATTTGTGAAACCCACTGGTCTTGGTGCAGTGGACTTTGCTCAGTAACAGAATAGTGGTTATATTGAGACTCTAAGTGCTGACAATGTTTGGTCATGGTGTGGCGGCATTATTTTGCAATGTATAGTAGTAGTATTGGTTTTGATATGGTGGGTGTTGTTCAGTAACACTATATGTATGTGTTATTTGGTAATTGTATGACTATTTTGTTGATGCATTACTAAAAAGAAATGTAGATATTTATAGACTTGTATAATTTAATTATTTTTTTGGTGGCAAAAATGTATCACTGATTACCGTGAGGCACTGTGCTGGGACTATTTTTTAGTACTGTTTACTCTGGAGTTCTTTGGTTTGTTGGCTTTGGCTAATTCCATTGTCTGCAGGCTACTGCGATGTCCAGCGAGGGTCATGCACTGCGATGTCCAGCGAGGGTCAGGCCCTGTGGCACTCGGCAAGTGTCAGGCGCTGCGGGGCTCGGTGAGTGTCAGGGGCTACAGCGCTCGGTGAGCGTCAGGCACTGTGGTGCTCAGCAAGCGTCAAGCACTGTGGTGTTCACTGAGCGTCAGGCACTTTTACTGCCGGTGGTTTGTACTTTTTTAAGAGGTTCTTGAAGGTATTACAGCACTGGTCTATTTACATCAATGGTACAAAGCTGTAATACTGCTATATAGTCGGCCGATAGATAGATCTCCAGATGTGATAATGGCCTGTCCTGAGGAGAAGATAGGAAACTGCAAAGGTTGGAAAATGCACTTGATGTTATGCAGTGGACTATTCCGAAATGAAATGTTATTTTACTCCTAAATGTCTATCTTTCTTCGCAATTTCATATTTTTCTAATATACAGTACTGTAATTAGAAATTCCCTGTCCCTCCCTGAATACTTTAAATGCTCTATTTTGCTATATTTTATTACATCATCAGGGGGCTGAGGCTGTGGTCACTGTCGCAGCCTCTGCCCTTCCCTGAAATGAATTTTTTCATCAGTGATGTCCATTTCAGGATCTGGACCCGTCCCTGCTCTATTGAGAATACGCCAGCTGTCAGTTACAACGAATGCTCAGTAGAATCTTGTAACTGTGCAGAATTCTTCTCAGTGCACAATGGCAGCGCATTCCGTCGCCGGCTCTGATTAGAAGTGACAAGCTGGCAGCAGACCGCACTGTCAGTGCACCTGGTAAGTAAAGAATGAGCAAGCAGAGACTAACATCTACCCCACAAGTGATGTCACTTCTGACCAGAGTTCGTGAGGGAGTTCACTTTCATTGTGCACTAAGAAAAATAGTGCACAGTGACAAGATTCTACTGAGCATCTGTTGGAATTGACAGTTGATGTATGATAAGTAGAATAGGGATTAGCCCGGCCCCTGAAATGGAGGGCAATGATGTTGCTTTTTTTCAGCGAGAGGGTGGAGGCTGCAGATTGACCACAACCTCTTCACCTTAATGACGTTTGAGAATCCCAGGGTGCATTGGGGATTTTGAAACAAAGTGTCATCAGAGAGGATGTAAAAATAAATAAAGCAGAGTAGTGAGGGAATTTTTCATTAAAGTATATTACAAAAATGATTGGATTATAGCAGAGATTTAGGAGTAATGTAAAATTTAGTTTTCAACCACCTCTTTAATGAATCAGAGCCAATAAGTATGGGCCGCTTATCAGGTGCCACTGCTTTGTCCTTGCCCCCAGGCCAAAATTTGCCAGCCAACCCCTGATTCCCAGCCAGGCTAAGTGTCAGACTGTCAGCATCTGCAGCTCAATGCCGGCGCGTCGTGTACATTGCAGTGTCCAAGAAGCTCCTCCTTCTCTGTTGCTCCTCTCTCTGGCTGAATTTACATGTGCCCCTGGCTGACGTAGCTTTACAGCCAGAGAGAGGAGCTTTAAAGGCAGGCAGGTGGGTGGCAGCCATTGGTGGGTGTACAGCTCACAGGCGGCTCAGCACAGCATCAGCACCCGGCAGAGACTCAGACGGACACACTGCACACAGTCACAAAACAGGCGCACAGCAGTGCATAGGCTGGTCCTCTGCAGAAGGACCTGGGGCCCGTAATAGTCTACTTACTGGATTGGTAGAAGTATAGCCTGGCTAGAATAAATATTAATTCATAATGTGTATATACGCTCCCAGTAACTTGTATGCCGGATCCCAGTAACTTATATGTCCCTCCAGTAACTTGTAAGTTCCCCCCCCCAGTAACTTCGATGCTGCACCCAGTAACATGTATGCTGTTTGTTAATATTTTATTGTATTTTTTTTGTTATTCAGTGGGGGGCCCCATTCAGACTTTTGCTAAGGGGCCCCATGATTTCTATGTACGCCCCTGGGGAGAGGCTAGCCTCAAAGATGTCTGGCAACAATTACTCCACTCTCTACATAGAAAACCTACACTATATGGAGGAAAAAGTGGTGGGACACGTCTTGATGATTGAATTCAGGTTTTTTATTCAGTCCCATTGCTACAGATGGATAAAACCCAGCCCCTAGCCATACAGTCTGCCTTTACAAGCACTGGTGAATTAATAGCTTGTTCTAAAATGCTCACTTAATCTGTGTATGATACTGTAATAGGATATCAATGGTATCACAAGACAGCTCATGACATTTTTTCACTATTAAAAATTAAAAGATTATCTATGACTGGTATTATTAAAAAGTGGAAGCATTTTGGAACCCCAGGAATGCTTGACAAGATATTTCTTCAGGAAAAAGTTACTATTGATATTACAATTAGAGAAACTTCATCAAGTTTTACTTGAATGGAGAAGTGCAGCAATGCCATTCACTGTCAATATACTGTATGTACAGAGCTCTGCCCGGTCTGGTTCCTATTGGTGGGTATATCAGTAGTCAAACATTCATTTTATTTTGCTTACCAATAAAAAAAGAATATGTCACCAATATTAAAGTACCTCCATATAAAAGAGATTTACATTTTTAGTGAATGGTTACAAAAATAGTTATATTTTTCACATTATACCATTCATTCCATTTGTTCTCTGTGCTCAATCTTCTTTCTCAGATTCTGTTCATTTCATTTTTTTCTTTTACTGTGTACTTTTTAAGTGGTTGTGTTTATGGCATATTTTTGGAATATTTATCTTTTTCCTCTGCTCATGGCACTTTTCTGAAAGTGCTTGGAGCTCTATGGAACTGGGCAGCAATAGTAAACAGCAGCTTGACAAATGTACTATTATTTATGCCGGAAAGTGGCATAAATGAAACATCAAATTCTTACCAGCTCCCATGAGACAGAGTTTTAATTTTCTGGTGCATGCATAGCAAGAAATTTAAGGAATAAAGAAGTTATGGGTCAGCATGACCTTGAAGTGTCAAACTTATTTTCATTAGCGCCAACAAGAAATGTGTGTAATTTATTAGGAGGCATGCAGAGGTTTCCAGGTCCTAACAAATTTGTTGTCACAAAGTGTTCGCCAAAAATATATTAAAAGGTGCTTATTTATTAAGATTTTAGGGTCATAGGACAAATGTGACAACCCCATTCATCATCAGCTTCACAATGGCCCTAATTCATTAATACGGGCATTTTGTATGCCAGTCTTAATGAAATACATGCAGGAATAAGATGTGCCAAATTCATTAAGAGGTAATGAATTCAGCACATTTTATCAGTGGTGTGCGCCTACATGCACCTCAACAGAATTGTTACTTTAGTGAGGGACTGGAGTAACACTTCTGGGGTACATATGCTGCCAATAATGATGAGTTTCATAGCCATGCTCCATCCCACCTGGGTCCTTTGAAGATCCTCCATTTGGGAGATGCCAAAATATAGCTTGAAAACAACTCAATAACTTTTGCGACTTTGAAAAAATATTTGGCATTTTTCTGGCATAAACACTTTAATGTATCAGCCCCAGTAAGTCATCAGTTTTTTTCCTGGATGCAGGCCCTAGATGGCTGACTTCTTTGCTCTATATTGAATCAACTCATATTACATATGCCTATATGTACTACAACAAGAAAGTTCTGGTAAAAATATTTATTGACTGTTTATCTTATACAATGACAATTTATCACGATTTTAATTTAATTATAGATCATTTTCCAGCAGTAAAAGCGCCTGTACACGTTAAGCTAAAGCCGGCTGATCCACCAACAGGCTCAGCCAACAGCCTTAATGGGTATGGGGACCTCCTGACTCTTCCCTGATAGATGATGTCAGTGAGGAGAAGGATCAGGCTAGCTGAGATTGAGCGGCCGATAACGTTGTTCTATTCTCTCTCAAGATAAGCTACTGACAGCACCTCTCTAATAGAGAACATAGGAGCTCTCCACCGAGATCCTGTTTATGGGGGGGTTGTTTGGCTGGAGTGGTGAGTGTACAAGTTTATTATTTTTTCACAATTTCCTTGGGATCATACTGAATTTATCCAATGTAAATCAATCTCCGGCCTTAGATGAGCAAATCTTCCCAAATTGAATTTCAGGAGGTTTTCTCAACTGTAAGATTAATCCATGACATTGACAAGACCATTAGAGTTAATAGGATTTGAGACAAGTTCACAAGTGCAATTTTTGACATCCCTTGTTTCCCCAAAAACAAAAATATGAGTTTAGTAATTTCTTTCCTTTAGGATCCACTTTTTTGTACGCAAAATACCTGCACCAAACTGTTATGTGTGAATTCTACCAATAGTTTAATATCTATTTCATTGCTCTAAGTTCAGAATTTGCCGACTTTAGAGTTACCACACATTTATTTTTGTAATTTGAGAAGCTAATATTATAAAAAATGATAGAAAATAACAACAAAGCAAAGCACACAGAAGAACGCCTCCTTAATAAAGATATATAAGCTGTATTTTTTCACAACTTTGGTGTAACATGAAGTGATATTTCTTGTGTCTATATACATTCTTGAAGAAAAATGTGTCTAAATGATTAAGAAGAAAAAAAGCTATTATTCAGCCTTTATAGTACATTCCCTAACCTTGGCCCTCTCCAGTCATCTGATTGCATGAGACCTTTGCTGTGTTTTTGCTTTGCCTGTGGGCAGCTGAGACATTGCCGGCCTCACCTTACAATGAGAGGGATAATGTGGTGTAGCACAAATGTCAGGAAATATCAGGCTGTGCTGGTGGGCAGAAAGCCCGCTCGCCATCCAATCCAATAAATAAACCAACATCATAAATAAAAAGAGACAATGTAGTCAGCGGCCTAGTTACTTGTGTTACTGGTGTTTTGGGGGCAAACTTCTGATGAGATGGGAAAATACAAGCTTTAGGTGGAATGCAGTAAATCACCTAAATGATGTAAAAATGGTGCTACATAGTTGAGCAATGGCATTCATTATTTTTATTATGTCATAGAGTGAATGCTGACAGCAGCTATCTATCATCAATCTTTCTAAACATCTATATAAAGTATAATCACATAGCTAGTTATGTCCTTCATAGTACAGACTCACACAACACAACTCTAAGATAGCGGTCATTTTATGAAGTGGATATGCTGGTAGCCTATACCTATGGAGAAATATGGTGCAGATTTACTAATCTTTGGTAATAGCATAAACTTAAGATATTCTTCAAATTCGCCAAATTTATTACAGCTGATATGTCCAAGAATTGTTTTATTAAATTCCACAAGCAGGTAACTTCTCTCTGCCTGCTCAGCTAGATTGACAGGTCTTTACTTACACTGTGTGCAAAATTATTAGGCAAGTTGTATTTTTGAGGATATTTTTTATTATTGATCAACAACTATGTTCTCAATCAACCCAAAAGACTCATTAATATCAAAGCTTAATATTTTTGAAAGTTGGAGTGGGGTTTTTATAGATTTGGCTATCTTAGGAGGGTATTTGTTTTTGCAGGTAACTATAACTGTGCAGAATTGTTAGGCAACTTAATAAAAACCAAATATATTCCCATCTCACTTGTTTGTTTTCACCAGGTAAACCAATATATCTGCAAAAAAATTAGAAATAAACATTTCCGACATGCAAAAACAAAACCCCAAAAAATTAGTGACCAATATAGCCACCTTTCTTTATGATGACACTCAACAGCCTACCATCCATAGATTCTGTCAGTTGCTTGATCTGTTTACGATCAACATTGCGTGCAGCAGCCACCACAGCCTCCCAGACACTGTTCCGAGAGGTGTACTGTTTTCCCTCTCTGTAGATCTCACATTTTATGAGGGACCACAGGTTCTCTATGGGGTTCAGATCAGGTGAACAAGGGGGCCATGTCAGTATTTTTTCATCTTTTAGACCTTTACTGGCCAGCCACGCTGTGGAGTAGTTGTTTGCATGTGATGGAGTATTGTCCTGCATGAAAATCATGTTTTTCTTGAACGATATCATCTTCTTCCTGTACCACTGCTTGAAGACGTTGTCTTCCAGAAACTGGCAGTAGGTCTGGGAGTTGAGCTTCACTCCATCCTCAACCCGAAAAGGTCCCACAAGTTCATCTTTCATGATACCAGCCCATACCAGTACCCCACCTCCACCTTGCTGGCATCTAAGTCGGAGTGGAGCTCTCTGTCCTTTACTGATCCAGCCTCTGGCCCACCCATCTGGCCTACCAAGAGTCACTTTCATTTCATAAGTCCATAAAACCTTTGAAAAATCAGACTTAAGATATTTCTTGGCCCAGTCTTGACGTTTTATCTTATGTTTTCTTGTTCAAAGGTGGTCGTTTTAAAGCATTCCTTACCTTGGCCATGTCCCTGAGTATGGCACACCTTGTTCTTTTTGATACTCCAGTATCGTTGCAGCTCTGAAATGTGGCCAAACTGGTGGAAAATGGCATCTTGGCAACTTCACGCTTGATTTTCCTCAATTTATGGGCAGTTATTTTGCACCTTTTTTTCAATACACGATTCTTGTGACCCTGTTGTTTATTTGCCATGAAACGCTTGATTGTTTGGTGATCACGCTTCAAAATTTTGGCAATTTCAAGACTGCTGCATCCCTCTGCAAGACATCTCACAATTTTGAACTTTCCAGAGGCTGTCAAATCTCTCTTCTGACCCATTTTGCCAAAGGAAAGGAAGTTGCCTAATAATTAAGCACACCTTATTTAGGGAGTTAATGTCATTACACCACACCCCTCCTCATTATAGAGATGCACATCACCTGATTTACTTAATTTGTAGTTGGCTCTCAAGCTTATAAAGCTTGGAGTAGGACAACATGTATAAAAATTATCATATGATCAAAATACTCATTTGCTTAATAATTCTGCGCACAGTGTATACATGTAGGCTTCTCTCTACACACACAGTGAGAAAGCTATCAGTCTAGTTGAGGGGTAGGACATTGCCAATGGGGCATGCATTTTGAAATAGTTACCTTTTCCCAGGCATGTTTCTTTCTTTCTTTTCAATGTTTTATTTAAATTTACATACAAACATAACAGCCCAATAGGGCAACATGTAAGATACAACAGTGTTTAACGCATTCAACAGTGTTAAGCACAAAGGTAGCCATAGACAGAGAGGTATCCCAGAGACAAAGCTTTACACTAGCCCTTTAGTGAACAAGTATCCATACTAACATCATTGGGATTAACAAAACGTGGTCCGCATAAAATTGAGTAATCGTCATGTAATCTTTTAACAATTAAGGAAAGGAGAGGTTACCTGTGATCTAGGGTAGAAAAAGAACACTAAAGACATACAGTTAGGTCCAGAAATATTTGGACAGTGACACAAGTTTTGTTATTTTAGCTGTTTACAAAAACATGTTCAGAAATACAATTATATATATAATATGGGCTGAAAGGGCACACTCCCAGCTGCAATATGAGAGTTTTCACATCCAAATCGGAGAAAGGGTTTAGGAATCATAGCTCTGTAATGCATAGCCTCCTCTTTTTAAAGGGACCAAAAGTAATTGGACAAGGGACTCTAAGGGCTGCAATTAACTCTGAAGGCGTCTCCCTCGTTAACCTGTAATCAATGAAGTAGTTAAAAGGTCTGGGGTTGATTACAGGTGTGTGGTTTTGCATTTGGAAGCTGTTGCTGTGACCAGACAACATGCGGTCTAAGGAACTCTCAATTGAGGTGAAGCAGAACATCCTGAGGCTGAAAAAAAAGAAAAAATCCATCAGAGAGATAGCAGACATGCTTGGAGTAGCAAAATCAACAGTCAGGTACATTCTGAGAAAAAAGGAATTGACTGGTGAGCTTGGGAACTCAAAAAGGCCTGGGCATCCACGGATGACAACAGTGGTGGCTGATCGCCGCATACTTTCTTTGGTGAAGAAGAACCCGTTCACAACATCAACTGAAGTCCAGAACACTCTCAGTGAAGTAGGTGTATCTGTCTCTAAGTCAACAGTAAAGAGAAGACTCCATGAAAGTAAATACAAAGGGTTCACATCTAGATGCAAAGCATTCATCAATTCCAAAAATAGACAGGCCAGAGTTAAATTTGCTGAAAAACACCTCATGAAGCCAGCTCAGTTCTGGAAAAGTATTCTATGGACAGATGAGACAAAGATCAACCTGTACCAGAATGATGGGAAGAAAAAAGTTTGGAGAAGAAAGGGAACGGCACATGATCCAAGGCACACCACATCTTCTGTAAAACATGGTGGAGGCAACGTGATGGCATGGGCATGCATGGCTTTCAATGGCACTGGGTCACTTGTGTTTATTGATGACATAACAGCAGACAAGAGTAGCCGGATGAATTCTGAAGTGTACCGGGATATACTTTCAGCCCAGATTCAGCCAAATGCCGCAAAGTTGATTGGACGGTGCTTCATAGTACAGATGGACAATGACCCCAAGCATACAGCCAAAGCTACCCAGGAGTTCATGAGTGCAAAAAAGTGGAACATTCTGCAATGGCCAAGTCAATCACCAGATCTTAACCCAATTGAGCATGCATTTCACTTGCTCAAATCCAGACTTAAGACGGAAAGACCCACAAACAAGCAAGACCTGAAGGCTGCGGCTGTAAAGGCCTGGCAAAGCATTAAGAAGGAGGAAACCCAGCGTTTTGTGATGTCCATGGGTTCCAGACTTAAGGCAGTGATTGCCTCCAAAGGATTCGCAACAAAATATTGAAAATAAAAATATTTTGTTTGGGTTTGGTTTATTTGTCCAATTACTTTTGACCTCCTAAAATGTGGAGTGTTTGTAAAGAAATGTGTACAATTCCTACAATTTCTATGAGATATTTTTGTTCAAATCTTCAAATTAAACGTTACAATCTGCACTTGAATTCTGTTGTAGAGGTTTCATTTCAAATCCAATGTGGTGGCATGCAGAGCCCAACTCGAGAAAATTGTGTCACTGTCCAAATATTTCTGGACCTAACTGTAGTAGGCAATATTAAGTTTATACATTTATGATAAGAAGGAAGACGGGGAGACGGGGAAAGAAGGATTCGGGAAGGGGAAGGAGTGTGGGGTTAGGCTTGGAGGTTAGGTTAGGCTCAGATGGCTCAAAATATATGTAAGTGTGCGACAGTTTTTTATTTATTACAGAGTCCACTGGTCAGTGGGGTGGTCAACGGTTTCAAGTGCTGACGCCATTACCGAGATAAATTCCATCAATGTTCTGTATACAATCCAAGGGCTCCAAATCTTCCGGAAAGAAGCTAGATTGTGTTGTGCTAGGGAAGCCAGTTCCTTGGTACGATACAGAAAGTCAATTTTTTTTAGGAGATGTTCCTTGGAAGGGATTGTGGGCGTGAGCCAGTGCATTGGGATCAGGAGCTTACCTGTGGCCACAACAAAAGGAGCCAACTTTGACATGAGTTTATTAGATGGCCAGATAGGGAGGTTAATCAGGGCTTCCTCTGGAGCTAATTGGACTTGGGAACTTGTAAGACTCGAAATAAGTGATGAAATATCGCGCCAAAAGGAGCGGAGTGGGTGACAAGTCTACTATATATGAAAGAAAGTCCCTACTTCAGCTCCACACCTCCAACATAAAGGAGAGGAGGATGGATACCATTGGTGTGATTGAAATGGAGTTACATAAAAATGGGTGACCACTTTTGTATGGTTTTCTTGGAAACTAATGCAATGTGAAGGACCATGGGGGAGGCCATAAATCAGATTGATTTGAGATTCTGAGAATGTGATGCCCAGGTCTTTCTCCCGACAGGTCACAAAAGCCCTTCTCTCAGGGGTATTTTGGATGAGAAGCATGTTATACATTTGCGAGAGGACCTTTCTGGGAGGTTTCCTCTGGGAACACAAGGCCTCATATTTTGTGGGTGGTCTAAGCAGGTTGCCTCTCGGCTGAGAATGGAGAATGACATTTTTTATCATGTTTTAATGAAGGAAGGATAGGTTTGTAAAGGAGGGAAGTTCTCTCATTTCTTGATAGGTCATTAACGAGCCATCCTTTAACACGCTGTCAACCGCCACATCCAAATTAGGAAATTGACCCATGACCCTTGTGTTGGAGTTCAAACAGCATGTTTCTAATATGTCCAAGACACAAGTCAATGGGGATAGGGGTGGTGCCAGCGTATCAACAAGAGCTCTCCAGCCAAATACTGCAGCTCTAGTTAATTGGTTAGTTATTTTACTTTGGGAGCCATAACTAGGTGGTGAAAATAAAATAGAGCAGAGAGGGATATGGGACACAAAGTCCTCAATAGTGACCCGTATCTTCCCCTTTGGCTTCCGAATCCACTCAAGGATTCTAGCGGCCAGGGCAGCCTGGTAGTATTTGTGGAGGCTCAGAGCACCCATTCCTCCTTTATATTTGGGTAAGGAAAGGGTATGAGCATTTTGCGTGGTGTATTGTTGTTTCAAATGTATTTATAAATTTATGAGTTAGCTGTAGATAGAAAGGATTTTAGAATTAAGATGGGAAGCATTGGAAACAGATAGATGAATTTTGGGAGGATTATGCTCTTTCCTAAATTTTTCCTTCCCGTCCATGACAATTATGGCGCTCCCCAGGATTTGATGCAATCAGCAATCTTAGGTAGGAGAGGTTTAAAATTGAGTTTAAATAATTCTGTAGTATTTCTTCTGATCTTGATACCGAGATATGTAATGTACTTAGGCGGCCAGCTGAATGGGAAGTTAGATGTGAGACGATTGATTAAGTGAGTGGGGATGTATAAACTGAGGGATTCGGATTCAGTCAGATTAATTTTGAAATTGGACAATGATCCATACTCTTCCAAAATGGACATAAGAACAGGGAGGCATTTACTAGGTTGAGGCATAATTATTAAAAGGTCGTCAGCGAATGCTGCAGTTTTATGTGTTGTTTCACCAGTCTTAACCCCTTGGATATCTTTAAAGTTTAGGATTGCTTGTATTAGGGGTTGCATCGCCAAAACAAATAAAAGGGGCGACAATGGGCACCCCTGTCTGGTCCCATTCTGAATGTCTAAGGATTCCGTTAGAGTATTGTTGAGTTTAATTCTCGCCATCAAATATGTGTACATTTGAAATATGGCCTGAGAGAAATGTGAAGGAAAGTGAAAATGTATGAGTACTTCTTGAAGAAAGGTCAAGTCCACTGTCAAACGCTTTTTCTGCGTTGGTACGTAGTAAGACCAGGGGCTTTCTATGTAAATAAGCATATTGAATTAAGTGCAGGATGCGGATGGCGTTGTCTTTCCCTTCTCTTTCTTTGATGAACCCTGTTTGGTCTGAGGAGATAAGATTAGGGAGGTGTTCTGCTACTTGCATGGCTAGCATACTGGAGAAGATTTTTAGATCTACATTAAGGAGAATGATCGGTCTATAATTACTACAGGATTCGGGGTCTTTGCCTTCTTTATGTATGAGTGAGATGTGTGCTTCAAGAGCTTGTTTGGGGAACGAATGTCCCAAAAGGATGGTATTACACATGTTAAGTAAGGTCTAAGGAGGACTAAGGTCTAAAGCGGGCTTTACACGCTACAACACATCTAACGATGTGTCGGCAGGGTCACGCACGTGACGCACATCCGGCATCGTTATTGGTGTGTGTGACAGCTACGTGCGATTGAACGTAAAACCGTTCATCGAATACACGTCGTTCATTTGCTAAAAATTGCACGTCTGGTTGTTCAATGTTCCCGAGGCAGCACACATCGCAGTGTGTAACACACCTGGAACGATGAACAGATCTTACCTGCCTCACGCGGCTCCCCCCGGTAATGCGGAAGGAAAGAGGTGGGCGGGATGTTTACATCCCGCTCATCTTCGCCCCTCCGCTTCTATTGGCCGGCTGCCGAACATCCCTCCCACTCCAGGAAGTGGATGTTCGCCGCCCACATCGAGGTCGTATGGAAGAGTAAGTACGTGTGATGGCAATTAATCATTTGTGTGACACGGTCAACAAATTGAACGTGTTGCACATATGATGGGGGCGTGTCCCATTGCATACGATATCGTATGCTTAATTGTAAGGTGTAAAGCAGGCTTTAGAGAAGGACTTATGATATATTGATGGGAGGCCATCTGGGCTTGGTGCTTTTCCTGTTGGGGTTTTTGACAGAGTGTACTGGAGTTCTGGGAGAGTAAATGGTTTAGAGAGAGCTGTTTGTTGGTCGTGTTTCAGTTTCGGCAGTCACAGTTTAGAGAGGCATGCTCGAATTAATGGTACTCTTTTTTTCAAGGATGGTTCATTTGGACGGATTTGGTTCCAAGTAAAATTTTAGGAATTCTGCAGAAATACAGGATAGGTCGGTGGTACGGCAGCCATCTGCAATTTTTAATGCATGTATAAAAGTGCGGGCTTGGCGTTTCTTGATTAGAGATATCATCAAGCTTGATGCCTTTTCACCATGCACAAACAGCTAGTTTTTTCCAATTGATATAAAGTTTTGCAGATTGCTTGTTAAGCAAATCTTTTAGGAGTTGTCTTTTAGCAGTTAATGCCTCCAACATCGATTTCACCCGGGATCTCTTATGCGAGAATTCTATATCAGTTATTTCATTGTAGAGAGTATGTAGTGGTTGTTTCCGTGCCTTGTTTAAATATGATGAAATAGAGATCAATTCTCCAATGATTAAAGCTTTATGAGCTTCCCAGAGGACAGATGGTGAAATGTCCAGGGATTCATTAGTTTTGAAGTAATTGTTCAAGGCCATTTGTATTCGTCTCTTGTCGATTGGGGAGGACAAAACTGATTCATTAAGTGTCCAGATCTAACTGCACAGTATGGTTTTTAGATTGTTAGGTTAAGTGTGACTAGGGATGAGTGAGTATACTCGTTACTACTCGGTATTCGCTGAGTAGTACGGTATTCGGGCTACTTGTTACTCCACCAGTATCCTTGTAATTGCTCGATAGGAGTAGCGAGTCCAATGTAAGTCAATGGGAAATGTCAGTAATTGTCTGTTGGACACTACAAAGCAGTCTGGGGACTGAGTGAAAGACTGAAATGGATGCATGATTGTTTAAATGCCAGACGGTAAAAAGCAGCTGGATTTTTTAAGCAATCAGCTGATGCACGCTCCCCGCCTGGGTACTTCACTCCCCGCTCCCTGGTGCTGGGTTCCCCGCCCGATCCTAGCTTAGGATCGGGCGGGGAGGTGGCAGGGGAGTGAAGCAACGGTCGTTCTCTCCCTCTCATCCCCTCTCTCATACTCACCGATCACCAGCACTGCGCTGCACAGGTGTCACACTGCTCTGGCACCTTCTCCAGCTTTTGAAAATGCCGGCCGCTCATTATTCCATCTCGTATTCACTGCTTCCCCCGCCCACCTATGCCTATGATTGGTTGCAGTCAGACGCACCCTCACGCTGAGTGACAGCTGTCTCACTGCAACAAATCACAGCCGCCGGTGGGCAGGTCTATATTGTGCAATACAATAAATAAATAAGTAATTAAAAATAAAACGGCGTGCGGTCTCCCCAATTTTGATAGTCAACAAAGATAAAACAGACAGCTGGGGATTAATATTCTCCCCGGGGGGGGGGGCTCATAGTTATTGCCCCCCCCAGGGTAAGAAAAGCAACCGGCAGCTGCCCCAGATTTGGCGCATCCATTAGCGCCATATCTGGTGTTTATCCCGACTCATCCTAATTGCCCTGGTGCAGTAGCAATCAGGGTAATTGAAGAGGTTAATGTCACCTGAATTTTACCAGGTGACATTAAGCCCTGAATTAATAAAGTTCTGCTTCGCTTGTAACTGGACTATATTAATTCACTTGTAGTAAAGTAAAATAACACACACTCAAAACACCTTTATTCAAATGAAACACAGACAACAAACGATTATTGTAAATAAAATCAGACAAACCCTCATTTACCATTTTATTAAATCCCCAAAATCGCTCCGAAGTAGTCCAATGCGAGGTCCCACGCAGTCATCAGCTCAGCTCCATGTTAGTGACAGTAGTGATTGTTAATCCTTTCTCTACTGCCTCATGAAAACGGAATGACTGGGAGTTAATGCGGCGGGGATTAGGCAGGTCTGACAGTGTGTCGGGCAGTGATGACATCATCGCTGCCCTACACAGTTTAGCGTTGGCAGGGAGACTCCGAGCCGCAGAATGACAGCTCTGACATTATCGCTCCAATAACAGCGGGCTTCAGAGCTGTCATTCTGTGCTGGTTCTTGCTCTGAGCGGCAGCTTCATGTCACCGCTCAGTACAAGGACTGGATACAGCAGAGGCGGCGTTGGATCTCAGTTGTGGATTTACATTGGAGCTGGGTATGTTTGGGGTTAATAAATGGGTTAAAGGGGGTGTCTGTGTGTTTATTTTTAAATAAAGAATTTCTATATGTGTGTGCTTTATTAACTATTTAATTACAGGATTGGTAATATGGAGGTCTCATCGAAACCTAAATATTACCAATCGAGGGCTTAATTACAGGTGTCAATTATCACCTGTCCTTAACCCCTTATTACCCCGATTGCCACCGCACCAGGGCAATGCGGATGAGCAGGGATAAATGCCAGATATGGGGCGGCTGCCGGTTGTTATTTTTACCCTGGGGGGCAATAACTATGTGCCCCCCGAGGGGGAAAAAAACAACCCCAGCTGTCTGTTGTATCTTGGCTGACAGTGTAAATAAATAAATAAATTAAAAAAATGACGTAGGGTCCCCTCCAATTTTGACACTCGGCTGTCACATGGAGTGGGCGGGGGCGATGCAGTGCATATTACATTAAGTGTATTCTGTTCGTGATGCCACCTGCAGGTTGCAGTAAGGGGAGTACCGCCGCTGCCGATAGGAGGTATGGTGATTGGTGGCTTGGCCTTGGAAAAGCAGGTTTCAGGGGTAAGGTTACTCACTAGTCTTGGTGTTGGATTAGTTGGAATAAGCAGACATTCACACAGATGATAAACCAAAGTCTCTAGGCACCGCAGTTTCTGCGGGGGGGAGATCGTCCAGGTCCCGCTCCCACTGGTGTCACTTTGTAAGTCCGAAGCCCAGCCTCCATGCACAAATTGATTGACCTTTGTGGCCCCTTGGATTGAAGCTTTTGGGGCCCCGCTACCCGTGTGTACTGCAGCTGTGCTCTTGATGGCTGGCACTTGGGATTTTAGTGGGTTGTGTTCTTTAGAGAACCCCATACCCCGCGTTGTGCTGATGCCTTCAATCTCTGAACTCTTGGGGAAAGTTCATAAAGAGACTATCCTCCACAGGGTAATTATCAAGGCGCCTGAAGCTCTTCCCTGATCTAGGGTCCTGGTACCGGTAAGGTAATTGGGCTTTCCGGTGCTGACAGTCCTCCTAGACTGCGTCCATTACACTCCTGTCCAGTGTTCCTGATACCGGTCCCGGACTCCTGCGGTCCCGGACCACTGTCTGTGACCCATCCTGTCGCCTCCCTTGGAGCTCCAACTCCCCAGCTCCTCACTCTTGGAGGGCTACTACTGAACAATTTGTCTCCCCTCCCACCAGTCTGCCTAACCCCTAGGTGGGTGGCCGTGCTCCAACTTGAACAACCCACTGGTGTGTCTGAACAGGTCATGGTGTGAGGTGTGGTTGCGATTTGTAGTGTGGATGTTAGTGACACCCTTGTTTAGAACCTGGAACCATTGGGGGTAGGCCCTGCACACTGGGTGACAGGACGCAGTTCCCTGTGGCACCCTGATATATTCAGGGGCGCCACAGTACCATTGGTTAAAATGGTGCTTGTCAAAATTAGGAAGTTTATTTGGTTGAAAATGTGTTTCTTGTAAAGCTAAGATGTCAAAGCTTTCCTTGCGGAATCTAGCAAGGACTTGTGAGCATGGAACAAGAGAATTGAGGCCATGTGCATAAAAGCTTGCTATCTTAATTACCTTTTGTGTTTGAGGCATGGTAGATGATACAGTGAGAGTGCTGAGTATCGTCGACGGGAGCCATCTGAGCTGGGGATGGGAGAAGGAGAGTAGGAAGAGGTGGATGTTGGGGAGGTAAGAAAACAAAAGTTAGAAGTATCTAAAAAAGAAGAGAAACAGTAAAAATGTAAAGCATGTATACAAATGAGTAATGAGGTGACAAAATAGGCATCAAGAAAAAAGTTTTCAAAAACAAATGGATGTAAAGCCGTGCAATCCCTCATATCAATTGAGTGGGGAGGGTAGAGCTAATTTCTTTCAGGATAGGCCCTGGAGGAAGGTGTGTTGATGTGGCAGAACCAATTTCAGTTCCCTCAACCTCCAGGAAGAGCCATCAGATCCAAGTCCCAACAGAAGTTCTTACCGGGGGTTCCCTAAGAGGATGGATCAAGTAGGAGGGGGATGAGCTTCGCTTCATCTTTGAGGAAATGGAGGAAAGTTGAACAGTCTGAGTTCTCCTCCCACATATCGGGATGATCTGGAACAAATAACTTTAGGAAACTTGGAAACCGGAACCAACCTTAAATGAAGAAAGTTGAGTGTGGAGGATCAGTCTGGTTTACTTGGTGAGTTTAGGAGTGGCATTTTTGCCACCCTCCGCCTTGATCTCTGGGACTTGGGTCCTGATATGAACCGGGCTCAGGAATAAGGGCCCTCGCAGGCATGTGGAGCCCCTCAGATGATGGTAGGGGCATTCCGAAGGTTTAATGGCGGGCAGAAAGGCAGGATGTTCATAGATTGAGCACGAGCTTGATCATGCATGGCCGTCTCTGACTGCGGCCATCTTGGATTCCCGAGCATTTTTCAATTATACGAGGGGCTGTTGATAAGTCTTTGGCTTTACCCAGAAAGAAATGAGATAAGATGATAAAACTTTACATTTATTCCATATACTCTCCACTGATGTCAACACACTTCTACATCGGTATTCCAAGTTCTGTAAGCCTAGCAAAAAAGATTTTGGTTGTGCCTCAAACCAGGCATCCGTAGCAGCCATGGCATCAGAAATGGTGTGAAATTTGGTACCCTTGAGGTGTTTTTTCGGGTTTGGAAACAGATAATAGTCAGAGGGAGCTAGACTGGTGAATAAGGTGGGTGGTCAACCAGCAGGAAGCCCAGCTCTGCCAGTTTTACCATGGACGCTTGTGCAGTGTGAGCGGAGGTGATGTCTTGCAGGAACAAGATTCCTTTGGACAGCTCGCCGTGCCTTTTTGCCTTCAGAGCTGCCGTCAATTGGTCCAAATGTTCAATGTAATATCTTGCATTGATGGTGGAACTCTATTGAAGGTAGTCCACTAGCAGCACCCCCTCCTTATCCTAGAACACAGACGCCAGCACCTTAGTGGCTGATTTTTGCCCCCTGAACGTCTTTGGACGATGATAACCACTGTGCCTCCACTCTTTTGGTACTCCTTGTTTTCAGGGTCATACAAATAAATCCAGGTCTCATCCATATTGACCAGTTGATCCATGAAATTCTTGTCAGTCCGTAAACGATGACAAATGGAACAGGAAGTTTTCACTTTCATGCTTGTTGTCAAACATTTGGGGACCCACTTTGCAGATAGCTTCTTCATGTCCAAATGTTCATAGATAATGACACAAACACGTTCACAGGAAATCCCCATGATGTCTGCTATTGCTTTAGCTGAAATTCGTCAAATCTCCAGTATGAGTTTGTGCACAGCATCGATGATCTCCAGCACAACAACCACTCTCGGTCGTCCTTATCATTGGTGCTGAAGTGGCCCGTTTTAAATTTGGCAACCCAGTAACTGTTGAATATGAAGGGCATTGATCCCCAATGTCTGTGACATATCACCATGAATATCCTTCGCAGATTTTCTTTGCAGAAACAAGAATTTTATCACTCCTGTGCTCTCAGTTGCTGTGAATATCGCATTATATTCCACCATTTTGTTTTCCTGCATGCGTAGAACACTGTTGTCATAAGCAACAAACACAAAATTTTGAAAACATATATTAGACACACAAGGCTTTCATGTAACATTCGTTACTATAGAAACAAAAAAAGATCACAAAGCCAAAGACTTATCAGTAGCCCCTCATACTTTTCACTAAAATGCTGAAGTGTGTTAGAGTAAAATATAAATGTTTGTAATGGAAGAGCAGTGGACAGGTTGCCATTCATCATGTTTTTAGTTTCCCCAACATACAGTCCTTAACATTTAAATTGCATCACCAAAAGGAAAAGTCTTGTAATTATGATTTTTTTTGTAATTTCTATGTCATGTCCAGTTATGCACCTGTTCACATTGCAGTTTTGGGAGTGCCATCAGTTTTTTTGTCCATTGTAATTATGAATATCACAGTATCAATAGACATTAAAATTGGACAAATTCATATGAGAAGAACTGAATTCTACTTTTTTGTTTATAAATCTGTATTCTCCAGAATGCGGAATTTTCGCAATTCATTCTCTGCTGCACTCTGTCCCCATTATGTTCATTGTCGCCTCTTCTTACCATCATCATGCACTAAAACCCAAGACATCTTCATGTGAAGCCTTGGCGCTGCCAGGTGGTCACAGAAAAACATTCATCCGACATAACACCACCCCACATCAGGTACCATCTGCCACAAAATCCTAGCCACCCCCCTCAGGGTAGGAAGGACACACCAGTGGGCAGGACCAGGCGGATTGGGAGCGCCCACCTAGGGGTCTTGAGGATTCGGGGGTGATAACACAGTAGATGAAGTTGGTAGTTCAAGTTTGAAGTTGGAAGTGAGGAGTTGAAGTTCAGAGTTGGAGGAGGAAAGTGTGAAGCTGAGCCTAGTGAAGGGTAGCCAGGGTAGTGGCCCTGGTCTACTGGCTAGGTGGAAAGCAGTAGACCGTGTCCAAAGGCGACGGGAGTCCGGTTGCGGGAGATCCAAAGTGGACCAGGACAGGGTTGGAGCCCGCCTGTACCGACAGCGGAGATCCGGTCTGGAAACCATGCACAGGCGGGGTACCTGGACCCTAGTTAGAAGATGGTTGAAAGCCCCTTCTCTAATTAACCAGGCTGGCAGCAAGGTTCCAGGCGTTACTCCAGAAGTGTTAGCCCAGATAGAGCGAAATGGCAGCCCCCGCGGGCAATAGGGTATCCGCAAACACCCACTAGGATCCCAAGGGTCAGTTTTCGCTGGCACGTCTCCCAACCAGAACATACCGGGAGCGGACTTCCCCTTTCCGTACGGAGTTGTCCAGAATTTAGGAAACTTATAGAGTGCCGGAGGAAGGGACATCGGTACACCAGCCGGGTGTGGGACCCGGGTACACCGGGACGCGGAAGCCGACCACTGAAACCTTGGTTTACCAACAGACTTATGCAATTATTCCACAGTGAGTACACCAACATTCCCCGGTCCGGCCCGGCGCGCCACTTCCGGACTAAATCACTCTCCGTGTCCTGGACACTGAGCTTCGGGGCATCCACCCCTACCCACGGAGGGGTCAAACAACCAGCTGCCACTCCATCGCCCCCGGGTGCTTTCCAACAGCAGTGGTGGTACTCCATATTACCACACACCGTGGCTGGCGTCACAAAGTATCCACAGTAATCCCCGTACATATACGCCCTCTTTTATTCGAGTTTCCGTGCGACCCCCGGGTCCGGAAACCACTCGAGCCACTACAGATCCGGATCCGAACAACCCAGCTGCTGCTGACGTGGGGGCGGCACATTCACATTAGGCAGAGACTTACATTTTAATGTCAGGATAAGCACCATGGACTTATCAAGTCACTCTAGGTCATTTAGTACATAGTAAGACCATCATGCACAGAAATACAATGAAATACATGCCTTGGCATACTATTAAAGGAAATTTGTCAGGTCATTCTTGTGTACCATACTAACAGGAATGTGAAATAGGACTGGGCAGCGTTTAAAGGATATGCAACTTTTATTGCTGTACATTGCCCCATTGTCTTTCTGTAAGCCCTTGAAAATTGTAAGCGTGCCTACTAATCAAGTGGATGTAAATGCCTAATGAATATTCACCCCTTTACCTACCCATTATCCCACATACCCCTCTTCGCAGCATCAGTGATTGGTGCAGTCAGACTGCCAATATTACTCCATTTGTACAGCAAGTGAACCTAATTCTGCAACTGTGACATCCCCTCCCTTAGCAGCAAACCATTTATGTATTTTTCTGGCATTATCAAACCAGATGTGTTCTACTTTATTTTACATACCTTGTGTATTGTGCTGTGCTGTTTGTGCTCCAATCAGCCAGTCTCTTGTTGGTGGGTTTCAGGTCAGATTTCATGTTAGTCACCTCCTGGCTTTTTCAGGATGTGTATGAGGCCTAACTCTACAATTTCCTTACATATAAAGACATATACCCTCCTGAAGTAAATGTTTTTCAGTCTTTGCCGTAAGTGCATATGTAGCACCCCAGTGGTCGGGGGAAAATACTCGTCACCGGGCTGGTGAGGTTCAGGGGATGTCACGGGTGGTCCTGCCCGGTTTCGTGACCCCGAGGTGTACACAAAGGGAGAGGGGGAATATTGATGATGGTGGAGGTTGGTTTTGCATACCTGCGGTATGCGGCCATGGAATCAGCCGCTGCTGCTGTTGCTGTTCTCTGGAATGGATGGTAGTAGCAGCCAAGGTGTTTCTGCTTCCCACAGGTGGAGCAGGCCCCAGGGAGGATGATAAGGGGAGTAGTGATTGTGGGCGCCGATGCCCGGGGCGGCAGCTTCGGGAATGACAGGCGGACACAGTCTCGGCGGGTTCCACGTGTTTTACTGACGGTTCTGCCACTCTCCCAGGAAGTACCGGTCTCCAACTGTGATGGGCCCTGTCGATCCCAGATCCTTTAGAGATCAACACCAGTGCAATGGACGGTGGGCCCTTCCTCGTTGCACTTGGTTTTGGATCCCTGTGGCTTGAAGCTCTTGGGGACCCCTGTTTCTTGATAAGTGTGTTTACTTCCTGCCCGTATGCAGGTGCCGCGGGTCCGATGTGGGGCCTGCCTTAGAACACGATCCCGGATCCTATCTGGCACTGTGCTCTGGGAACTGTGGGGGCAGGAGGGACATGCAATCGCCCAAGCCTGCAGATTTTGGTGGACAACCTGGAGTACAATCCACACTAGGATTCTGCACCCTGTCAGTGCCGATCCCAAGGAAGCAATCAAGCTCTCCCCTTGGCGACAATATTTACTCCTTCGTCCTACCAGAGCCACTGGTAAAACCCGACTGCTCTCTTCCTCTCCTGCTGGAGAACTCTCTAACTGTTGTGTTGGCTCCTAACTTCCCCAAGTGGTTTCTCCTCCCATCCCAGGTTCCCGCCACTAGTGGATTGGAGATCACAGGTGTGGTGGTGTCCTAAAGACCCAGCCACGCTAGCAACCCCTTTTGACCGAAACCTAGCCCGGTCCACAGTAAAGGAGGTCAACCTGGTTGTGTGTGTATGAGTTGTGTAAGTGGAACTGGCACCGACCTCCTCTGGATCCAGGTTGAGCACTGCACCTTAAGTTAGGTGCAGTACCCTGTGGTGACTCAAGAATCAGGGGCGCCATACATAGGCTTAAACGGTCTAGGAGTCCCACTTCTTAAAAATGGGGAAGAACAGTTTTTCTGAGGCCCTGCTCTACGTGTCTTACAGGGTGTGTTGCAGTCTCTCCTAATTTTTAGCAGCACTTGCACTTAGTGAATAGGCTTTATGAGTCTAGGAGTTCCACTACCTAACAATATTAACAGATTGTGTATGAGGCCCTCCTTTATGTCTAATATAGAGTGTATTGAAGTCCATCTTCCTTCAAAACAGTTTGCGCATTGTCCACATAGCCTTTTTGTGTTTTAAAGACCCTTCTTCATAAATTAAATAGGATGTGTCTGACCATGTCACTCATACCACATGCCCAGATAAGGTAGTAAAATATTAAAATTATATTTACTTGTGACTACCAGTGGGTGTAGAGTTCTTTTCTCCTTACTATGTCATCTACTGTAGTCACAGGCAATGGAGAAATATGGTGAGAGATGTCCCAGCTATTAAGGAGTAAAGGAGCTGGTTTTTATTTTCTTGTTTTTCATTATGCATTATTCAGTGTTTACTATACCTAGACACCACTTTTATGCCTATAGCTGCCGCCGTTCTCAAGTTAATGGCGGTGGACAGGATATGGGTGGACACAATGTATACAAGTCATTACACAGGAAAAATATTTCTGTAGTGTCTGCGTCTCGGGACTGATCTGCTGCTCCCCAGTAGGGACACTGGCTCACTCACCGCCGCAGGTGGACTGCACCGCTCTGCACCATTCACAGTCTGGAAAAAAGCCCTGGCTTGCCTCCCCACGGTCTTTCACATGTGAGTCTTGTTCTTCTCCCAGGGCCTGTGCACGCCGCACAGGCTCACTGGGAGTGCGCTTAGGACACACGTGCACGCATGCTCGGTCTCTTAAAGACCAGTACACCTATTCCCAGAAGAGCATCTCAGCCTATGGTTGAGGGACACTAAGTAATTAAGACACCCTTTCTGGTCAGTTAGTGCATGTCCTTTTAGCTAACTAGTTGTCATGTTCCATTGCCTACTGTCCGTTACCTGTACCTGTATTGACCTACCCATACTTGTCACCCTGTGTCGGCCATGCTCTATGTACCTGCCTGTCCACCTAGAGGACCTGTCTGGTTTGACCGTCCCGATTGTACCTGCCAGCTAGAGACTAGAGACTCTGCCGATCCCAACCTGAGCCTGTTCCTGTCCTCGGCTCAGCTTCCACAGTCCCGGTCACTGCCCTGGCAGTGGCACTTGGTGTCTTCTTTGGTTGGCACTTATTTAAGCCCCTCCCATATCTGGGTAAGCCTTGGTCCCCCCTGTGATCCAGTGTTCTAGTGCCGCTCACTGTCTCATCATCAGTGGTGAGCATAACAGGTTCCTAACATTTATTCCTGTAAACTCTATTTTGTCTCTGATTTTGTATGTTTTATTGTTAGTCTGTAAAAATGGAGTAAGGCAATAAACCCTGCACGTATGACTCTAATCCTAAACTATCCCTCCTCCACCAGTTATCCCAAAACTGAATGCCAGTAACACTGGTTTTACTAAATAAAAGACAGTATGTAGCCCTCAAAAGAACTTTTGTTTTAGGTTGCAGCAACAGTATAAGTATAGAAGGACTGTAAGGCTATGTGCGCACGTGTGCGTAATTCATGCAGTTACGCTGCGCTTTGTAGGGCAGCGTAACTGCATGCATCCTGCGTCCCCTGCACAATCTATAGAGATTGTGCAGGGGCCGTGCGCACGTGGCGTCTTAGAGCGCAGCGCTTCGGCTGCTGCCCGAAGCGCACGTTCTAAGAAGTGACATGTCACTTTTTCCGTGCGCTTTGCCGGCAGCCCCTGCTCTGTCTATGGCAGGAGCTGCAGGCAGAGCGCACGTTCTCTGCGGGCACCATGCGCTTCAGAACGGAGCTTTTCAGCTGCGCTCTGAAGCGCACCTTTTAGGTGCGGTGCAGAGCGCACACGTGCGCACATAGCCTAAGTCAATGAACCTTGCCTATATGCCTGCTCTAATATAAGCTCTCCCTTTTCCAGCAACTATCCCTACAATCAATGCAGGTAATAGCAGTTTTACTAGAATAAAGGACAGTAATTATCCCTGAAAAGGACTTTTATTTTTAGGTTGCGGCAATAGTATAAGTATGGAAATACTATTTTGCAATAAACCCTACAAATATTCCTCCTCTATCCTGGGCTCTCCTTTCTAGATCAGCCCTCCTGGAACTGCAGCGTGACAAGCATCGCGTCACTGGGTCTCATATAAGACTCGATAACGGGATGTAGCAGGCCAATCAATATAATGCCAGCAGCCAACATGGCTACGGCATTACCGTGTATGGCAGATAATCCCCATATGTTGATTGGCTGTGGAAAAAGTTGCAAAGCATGCAGGGCAGTGACTCGAGCATGGCGTTTCAGCACCTGCAATGCTTGGTTGAGTAACGAGCGTACCCGAGTACCCTAATGCTCAATCGAGTATCAAGCAGTGGTGAGCACATTCACACATCACTAGTTATAAGGTGTGGTTCAGTTGAGGTTGCTGACAGAAAGTTTGAGTCATGAGAAGAAGATGCTTGATGACATCAAATGCTCTTTTCTTCCTCACTTTACTGAAAATATTTATGGTGCTTTTAGAACTGACAGTTTTCTTGTATGTGGTACTGGGTGAATTGCAGATGGATTGTTTGGATGCTGTATAGTCCACTTCTTTCTTGAAATTCCTTTTCTAATGGGGAGCTCCATACAGAAATAGCAATTGGTAGTGTGATCGGTTAGCTCTCTCCAGATCTTTTGGACTGCAAAAGGCATAGACTAAGGGTGGCTTTACACGCTACGATCTTATTAGCGATCTCGTTACTACTGCGTCACGCCCATATCGTTACAGCGACGACTCCACATCGCAGTAAAGTTGTTCTCTCCACCTTCCATTATGTTTACACGTGTTTTTTCCTTTTTTAAGAAAAGCGATTCCTAATCGTCCATCGACTTGTCCGTCCACCTTTAATATCGTGAGTTATGCGTCACACTACACACATCTTATCTTTTTTTTCCCTTGTGGTTGATTACCGTATAATTAGGCCACACAGTTGCGTGTCTGTTTAACTTTCTAGTTACACAACTTCTTTGTTTCGCTAATTTCCCTAATCAGGTTTTTATTCCCCCACAACTATTTAATTTGTGCAGATGTGTATTTATTCAGTCTTGTAACCACAACCCCATGCGTGTCGTTACTTATTTGTCCTGCGTTCTGCATTGTGATTTCGTTTGTTACATTTAGGAGGATTTCAAGGTATTTATTTATTATTTTTCTTTTTTTTTTTTTTTTTAATATGGTTTTTTTTTGTTAAATAATTTTTCTTGTGTTTTGGATTACCTTAAAAATAAATTTTCATGCACAAGATATGTTTTAAACAGTTTATTTTAATTGGTTTTGGTTTTTTTTGTTTTTTTTAAAAGTAAAAAAATATAAAAATCTCAATGTCATAATAATAACATACAAACATCTTTTGGCAGATGTCGGGCACAAAAGAGAGTTTTTTGCGCGAATTCATAGAGGTCTACAAATCCCAGCCGGCTTTGTGGAAAATCAAAAGTGTGGACTACAGCAACCGGCAACTCAAAAAAGATGGCTATGCACTTTTGATAGATATTTATAATAAATATCATCCAACAACGCAAAGCAATTTAGACATAGTAAAGTGTAAAATTCAAGCATTACGCACTGTTTATAAAAAAGAATTGAATAAAATAGAAATGTCAAAAAGATCGGGGTCTGGGACTGGTGATGTGTATGCTCCCAGTCTATGGTACTTTGACCTACTTGCATTCACCAGAGATCAAAAACTCCCCCGGCCATCGACTAGCAGTCTTTCAATTGTTGAAGATGAGCCAGCTGCTTCAATCAGTGAGGATTTGATTGTGGAGGTATTTTGTTTATTTAGACTAAAATCACATTTTTAAAAATGTTATTGTGTAATTTTTAACATTTGAAAGTATTTTGAATGATGTGAAATGTGTTTGTTTTGTTTTTTTATATCTGATATAGATTCATATGTTTTAAAAATATGGTCTAACTTTAAAATTTTGCAATGATTTTTCAGAAAATATTCCTTAAAAACAACAACAAAAAAAAATAAAAATATTCGTTTTAACAAACTACAAAAAACTTTAATAACTTAATTTATATTCTAGGTCCCTAACACAGATGACATGTCAGGGTCTTTACCTATTGAATCTCAAGCTCCCGAAACAACGGAGCAAGAAGCTAATATACCAGGACCCTCAAGTGTGGTAACCCAAATTATTGGAACAAGGAAACGCAAAACCCCTCCTAATCCCACGACTAGTGTAGCCACTGAAATAATGGGAATAGCGTCTAATATTTTGGAAAAACACAACCGTCCTCCTATTACTGGACTGGCTCATTTCATTGACGATGAATTGCGTTGTCTGACAGCTTCTCAAAAAATATTTGCACAAAATTTAATTCTAGAGATTCTCCGTTTAGGACGTGATGACAAACTTACAAGTTCCACATTTGTGTCTTTGGGTGAGAACAACATGACCCCTACATTTGCAGATGTTGATACTGCAGAGTCTGTGTCAAATGAGCTCTCAGAACAGCAAACTAGGCAACGTTCTAGTCAAGTTAAAGGGAAAAAAAAATCGAAAACAACGCTAATTTTTTTTTTTTTTTAAACAATAAAAAAAAACAATGGAATGTTTGAGTCACTAGTAGTGTTGTTGTTTGAAGATCATTCCCTAAATTGTGAAACATATAAATTGAAATTTATTTTTTTTAATTAATTGTGAATTAACAATTTGCTAATGTAATGTTAAAGGTAAAACAGTGTAACAAAAAAGTCAAATAAACTTATTTTATTACGTTCATACAATGTTTTGATTAAATGACGAAATTAGAAATACATTACATTGAGTCATGTGCAGTTAATATGAATGTTAATTAAAAATTTAAATTCTGAAGATGTGCAGATTTTTTTTTTGTTAAAAAAATATTTGAATGTACAAAAATAGTAGATGTTTAACTATCATCATTTTTAAAAAAAAAAAAAAAATTGACAGTGTTAAATGTATGAATTCATCTAAATGTTCTATTTTTCTGTTGTTTAAAAAAAATAAATAAATTTTCAAAAAAAAAACCAGCATTAACACTAATAATGTTTTAAATTTATTTACATTTATAAAGCAAACTATATCCCAGGTTATAAACTGATTCATGATTAGGGTCATTATTCATATCAATTTATAAATTAAAAAAAAAAAAAAAAAACAATTTACATTTCCCATTGCCAGCTAACGGCTCCTGGTCCTGAAAAATATAAACAAAATCTTTCACGGTTCAATAAGGCCTCATTTCGGCTTCTACTGAGAGAAGCCGGAGGAGACAAAGAATCGAGGGGCCTAACATGTTGGCGCCAAGCACCAGGTGTAATTTGCCCATCCAGATTAGCTTCTACATCCACAAATCCAGGAGGAACATAATCTTGGCCATCACGTTTGCGCAGAAAATTGTGCAAATAACATGTAGCCAAAACAACTTTATCAATAGAGTCGATTTTTAAATTAATTGAAGTATGGAAAATGCGGAAGCGATTAGCCAAAATTCCAAACGCATTTTCAACTACTCTCCGGGCACAACAAAGTCGGTAATTGAAAACACGACGCTCTCTAGTAATTGATGATTGTGGAAAAGGTCTCATCAAATTATTTAACAAAGGAAAAGCCTCGTCACCAATAAACACAAAATTTAAACCAAAAATATTAGAGCTTTTTGAAGGCAAATTAAGATCCTTATTTATTAGTTTTTTGGCAAATGTTGTGTGTTCAAAAGCACCACCATCAGATACGCGCCCATTCATTCCGACATCCACATAAATAGATTCATAATCAGCATTGGCTACCGCCATTAAAATTATACTATGATATCCTTTGTAATTAAAAAAAAAAGAACCAGAATTATGGGGCTGGGTGATCCTTATATGCTTTCCGTCTATTGATCCCCCGCAATTAGGGAACTGGAACAACATATTGAAGGCTTCACCGAGATTCAGCCATTCATCATTATTTTTTGGAAAAATCATATAGTCTCGTAATGAATAAACAATGGCCATACACGTTTCAGGTATAAGTGAACTCAATAATGATTTTGAAATTGCCGAAGAGTATTGCAGGTCAGTTAATGAACGTCCTGTTGCCAAGAAATGAAGAGTCACTCCTAAACGTTCATCGACAGGAACAGCCGGTCGCATCACTGTATCATGTCGCAAAATATGTGGACGTACTAGTGACAAAAGTAAATCAAATGAGTTGTCAGACATCCTTAAATAATTTCGGAAGTCTTGTGGGTTATTCTCCTGTAATTCTCTGACAAGACACATGT